>NC_074677.1:476505-649005 GCF_029448725.1 Salvelinus fontinalis
TCCCCTGTCAGTCAGCCTTTTCACTGTCCTTCCTTCTGTTTGTCAACCAGTCAGTTCCCCTGTCAGTCAGCATTTTCACTGTCCTTCCTTCTGTCTTTCTGTTTGTCAACCAGTCAGTTCCCCTGTCAGTCAGCCTTTTCACTGTCCTTCCTTCTGTTTGTCAACCAGTCAGTTCCCCTGTCAGTCAGCCTTTTCACTGTCTCCTTCCGTCTTTCTGTTTGTCAACCAGTCAGTTACCCTGTCAGTCAGCCTATTCACTGTCCTTCCTTCCGTCTTTCTGTTTGTCAACCAGTCAGTTCCCCGGTCAGTCAGCCTATTCACTGTCTCCTTCCGTCTTTCTGTTTGTCAACCAGTCAGTTCCCCTGTCAGTCAGCCTATTCACTGTCCTTCCTTCTGTCTTTCTGTTTGTCAACCAGTCAGCTCCCCTGTCAGTCAGCATTTTCACTGTCCTTCCTTCTGTTTGTCAACCAGTCAGCTCCCCTGTCAGTCAGCCTTTTCACTGTCCTTCCTTCCGTCTTTCTGTTTGTCAACCAGTCAGTTCCCCTGTCAGTCAGCCTTTTCACTGTCCTTCCTTCCGTCTTTCTGTTTGTCAACCAGTCAGCTCCCCTGTCAGTCAGCCTTTTCACTGTCCTTCCTTCCGTCTTTCTGTTTGTCAACCAGTCAGCTCCCCTGTCAGTCAGCCTTTTCACTGTCCTTCCTTCCGTCTTTCTGTTTGTCAACAAGTCAAACACCAAAGGGTTTAGATTCAGTCAACAGATTCATATTTTATTGAAAATCTTTTTCTTCTACCAGTTTATCTACAGACATGTATTTGTCTATATGAACTTGTCTTTATTGGAACATGTTATTTTATATCTCATCTCTTCTTATATACCTTCTGTTCTTTCAAATAGACACAAATCTCACTAAGTACATCCTCATCACTGAAGAGAAGCCTTGGAGAGAGGCTCAGCGCTACTGTCAGAAGAACCACACGGACCTGGCCAGTGTGAGGGATGAAGCAGAGAATAACACCATACAGGACATCATACGGGACACCACGAAGGCAAGTTCACTTCACTTCAACTAATTTGTCTTGCACTTTGAGCACCGTGTTAAAAACATAATCAGCATTTGCAAAACATGTACAGGAAGAGGTGTGGATCGGCCTGTATAGAGAGTGGAGGTGGTCCGACCAGAGTGGCTCAACCTTCAGGAACTGGATGGCAGGCGAGCCAAACGGGGCAAATGAAGAGCTCTGTGTGGAAGTTAAGTTCCCATCTGGAGAGTGGAATGATCACAACTGTATCACCGAACATCCTTTTATCTGCTATGATGGTGAGGGGGGGGGGGGGGAGGTTAGATACATATTCATTAAAAAAAAATACATTTACTTTAGAATCAATGTTATTGGGTGAATATTTAGCATGCATCTCCATATCCTCCTCTTCCTCCAGATAAGCTGGTCCTGGTCTCAGAGAACAAGACGTGGTCAGAAGCCCTGTGGCACTGCAGACACCTGAACATGGAGCTGGTGTCTGTCCACAACCACAGCATCCAGCACTGGGTCAAACAGGAAGCCAAGATGGCCTCCAGTCCCTACGTCTGGTTGGGCCTGAGGTACACCTGCACCCTGGACTTCTGGTTCTGGGTCAATGGAGAAGAGTCCTGCTACCACAACTGGGCCGACGGGGAGGGCTACAGCACCAGCAAGGAGCAGTGTGGGAACACGGGGGCCATAGAGAGAGACGGGGGGAAGTGGGTCGGCCTGCCTGAGACTGACAAATTCAACTTCATCTGCAGCAAGAGTGATGGTCAGATTTAATCTGTTTTTTAATCTCTCTCTTTCTCTCAATTCAATTAAATGCTGTTTATTGACATGACTTAACAATGTACATATTGCCAAAGCTTACTTTGGATACTTACAATATTAAAATAATAAGAATCACAAATTGTCAACGGGACAACAGTAACTACAATAACTAAGTGTCAAAATAACCATACATTCAACAATAACAGTAAACATACAGTAGAGGACATGTGCAGGTTGATTGGTCTGTCAGACACTGTCCCTCATCTTATGGCAGGCAGCAATGTAGTGCGCTGCCAACCCACAGCTCTCTGCGTCCTCCCCCAACAGGACTGGTAGCCTATCCTCATCAGAGAGGTCTTTGAAACCTTAAATAAGGGTTTCAAATTTGGGAAAATGACACTCTCTAATTGTTTTATATTTTTGACATTTTGTCAGGAAATGCAGCTCTGTCTCGGGTTCTGCTGTGGTGCAGTGGTTGCACAGCCTTTCCTCTTCCTGTGTCTACCCTTCTCAATGGCAAGGCTGTGCTCACTGAGCCTGTACTTTGTCAAGGTTTATCTAAGGTTTTGATCAGTAACCATGGTCAAATATTTAGCCCCGGTGTGCTGTCGATTTAGGGCCAGATAGCACTGCATTTAGCTTTGTGCTTGTGCTTCCCAATAAGCAATGTAGTTTTGTTTTGACTGTGTTGTAATTTGGTTCATTCTGATTGGATGTTCTGGTCTGATTGGATGTTCTGGTCCTGAGTTTGTTAGTAGAACAGGTTTGTGAACTCTCTCTCTGTGTCTCTCTCTCACACTATTTCATTATCTTTTTTTTCTTCTGTAATGCAGATTACTAAAACCAGACCCTGATCTCTGGACCAGCTGAATCCTACAGCCCAACACATTGTTCCAGATATCTGGACCAGCTGAATCCTACAGCCCAACACATTGTTCCAGATATCTGGACCAGCTGAATCCTACAGTCCAACACATTGTTCCAGATATCTGGACCAGCTGAATCCTACAGTCCAACACATTGTTCCTGATATCTGGACCAGCTGAATCCTACAGTCCAACACATTGTTCCAGATATCTGGACCAGCTGAATCCTACAGTCCAACACATTGTTCCTGATATCTGGACCAGCTGAATCCTACAGTCCAACACATTGTTCCAGATCTCTGGACCAGCTGAATCCTACAGCCCAACACATTGTTCCAGATATCTGGACCAGCTGAATCCTACAGTCCAACACATTGTTCCTGATCTCTGGACCAGCTGAATCCTACAGTCCAACACATTGTTCCTGATCTCTGGACCAGCTGAATCCTACAGTCCAACACATTGTTCCAGATATCTGGACCAGCTGAATCCTACAGTCCAACACATTGTTCCAGATCTCTGGACCAGCTGAATCCTACAGTCCAACACATTGTTCCTAATATACTTTTTATATAAGTAATCATTTAAATGATTTTAATATTTTTTTATATTTGTATATTCTCTTATTGAATTGGATTCATATCATACTCTTATTATTTTCTTATGGACATATTACTGGTTATCTTATTACCCATATCATTACTGGTTATCTTATTACACCATATCATTACTGGTTATCTTATTACCCATATCATTACTGGTTATCTTATTACACCATATCATTACTGGTTATCTTATTACCCATATCATTACTGGTTATCTCATTACCCATATCATTACTGGTTATCTTATTACCCATATCATTACTGGTTATCTTATTACCCATATCATTACTGGTTATCTTATTACACCATATCATTACTGGTTATCTTATTACCCATATCATTACTGTATATCTCATTACCCATATCATTACTGGTTATCTTATTCCCCATATGACTTCCACCGAAGTCGGTCCCTCTCCTTGTTCGACGGTCGACGTCACCGGCCTTCTAGCCTTCGCTGATCCATTTTTCATTTTCCATTGTTTTTGTCTTGTCTTCCATCACACCTGGTTCCAATCCCATCATTTACATGGTGTGTATTTAACCCTCTGTTTCCCTTCATGTCCTTGTGGGTGATTGTTTATTGTAGTGTATGTGTACGTCTGTACTGGTGTGTATTTAACCCTCTGTTTCCCCTCATGTCCTTGTGGGTGATTGTTTATTGTAGTGTATGTGTACGTCTGTACTGGTGTGTATTTAACCCTCTGTTTCCCCTCATGTCCTTGTGGGTGATTGTTTATTGTAGTGTATGTGTACGTCTGTACTGGTGTGTATTTAACCCTCTGTTTCCCCTCATGTCCTTGTGGGTGATTGTTTATTGTAGTGTATGTGTACGTCTGTACTGGTCTGCGTTGGGTTCTGTTACCCATTGGTTTTATTATGATGTTTTCCGGTTGGTTTTGTAATAAACTGCACCGTTGGAAACACAGTTATTTCTCTCCTGCGTCTGACTTCTCTGCCGCCAGTTAAACACCCTTCATATCATTACTGGTTATCTTATTACACCATATCATTACTGGTTATCTTATTACCCATATCATTACTGGTTATCTTATTACCCATATCATTACTGGTTATCTTATTACCCATATCATTACTGGTTATCTTATTACCCATATCATTACTGGTTATCTTATTACCCATATCATTACTGGTTATCTTATTATCCATATCATTACTGGTTATCTTATTACCCATATCATTACTGGTTATCTTATTACCCATATCATTATCTTATTGGCATGACAGGGACAACTGGAACTCAAACTTCTTCTCTAGTTTAAATGTTGTGTTGATATTAGTGCTAAATTATACTAGCTGCAACATGGACTAAAATTATAGACTAAATAATTATACTAGCTGCAACATGGACTAAAATCCTGGACTAAATAATTATACTAGCTGCAACATGGACTAAAATCCTGGACTAAATAATTATAATAGCTGCAACATGGACTGAAATCCTGGACTAAATAATTATACTAGCTGCAACATGGACTAAAATCCTGGACTAAATAATTATACTAGCTGCAACTAAAGGTGGTAGAACTTTGTTCATAAAGTATCTTCCAAAACCACTGGTCCAAAATTCAGGAAATTAAGGGTACATTGAGCCTTAAGGGAACATAAAGAAAAGGACTGGCCACCCCTTACAGCCTGATTCCTCTCTAGGTTTCTTCCTAGGTTCTGGCCTTTCTAGGGAGTTTTTCCTAGCCACCGTGCTTCTACACCTGCATTGCTTACTGTTAGGGGTTTCAGACTAGGTTTCTGTACGGCACTTTGTGACATCAGCTGATGTAAGAAGGGCTTTAAATACATTTGATTTGATTTGATACAGCATTAAGGGAACATACATCATTAAGGGAACATACAGCATTAAGGGAACATACATCATTAAGGGAACATACAGCATTAAGGGGACATACAGCATTAAGGGACATACAGCATTAAGGGAACATACAGCATTAAGGGACATACAGCATTAAGGGACATACAGCATTAAGGGACATACAGCATTAAGGGAACATACATCATTAAGGGAACATACAGCATTAAGAGAACATACATCATTAAGGGAACATACAGCATTAAGGGAACATACATCATTAAGGGAACATACAGCATTAAGGGACATACAGCATTAAGGGAACATACAGCATTAAGGGACATACAGCATTAAGGGAACATAAATCATTAAGGGAACATACATCATTAAGGGAACATACATCATTTAGGGAACATACTTCATCCTGCAGCACCCCCTGGTGGTGTGAGGATAAAACTGCAAGAATCTGTGTTTCAATAAAAACTATCAAACTATGTTCTGTTCCATTATTGAGATGAATTATGTGATTGGGGTAAGGGGAGAAAACAACATGGGATATTTATATGTGGGGCCTATTCTGCACGGAAACCTCTATATGTGGGGCCCATTCTATACCTCTATATGTGGGGCCCATTCTACATGGTAACCTCTATATGTGGGGCCCATTCTACATGGAAACCTCTATATGTGGGGCCCATTCTATACCTCTATATGTGGGGTCCATTCTATACCTCTATATGTGGGGCCCATTCTACATGGTAACCTCTATATGTGGGGCCCATTCTACATGGAAACCTCTATATGTGGGGCCCATTCTACATGGAAACCTCTATATGTGGGGCCCATTCTACATGGAAACCTCTATATGTGGGGCCCATTCTACATGGAAACCTCTATATGTGGGGCCCATTCTACATGGAAACCTCTATATGTGGGGCCCATTCTATACCTCTATATGTGGGGCCCATTCTACATGGAAACCTCTATATGTGAGGCCCATTCTACATGGAAACCTCTATATGTGGGGCCCATTCTACATGGAAACCTCTATATGTGGGGCCCATTCTATACCTCTATATGTGGGGCCCATTCTACATGGAAACCTCTATATGTGGGGCCCATTCTATACCTCTATATGTGGGGCCCATTCTACATGGAAACCTCTATATGTGGGGCCCATTCTACATGGTAACCTCTATATGTGGGGCCCATTCTACATGGAAACCTCTATATGTGGGGCCCATTCTACATGGTAACCTCTATATGTGGGGCCCATTCTACATGGAAACCTCTATATGTGGGGCCCATTCTATACCTCTATATGTGGGGCCCATTCTACATGGAAACCTCTATATGTGGGGCCCATTCTACATAGAAACCTCTATATGTGGGGCCCATTCTATACCTCTATATGTGGGGCCCATTCTACACGGAAACCTCTATATGTGGGGCCCATTCTACACCTCTATATGTGGGGCCCATTCTATATGGTAACCTCTATATGTGGGGCCCATTCTATACCTCTATATGTGGGGTCCATTCTACATGGTAACCTCTATATGTGGGGCCCATTCTACACCTCTATATGTGGGGCCCATTCTATATGGTAACCTCTATATGTGGGGCCCATTCTATACCTCTATATGTGGGGCCCATTCTACATGGAAACCTCTATATGTGGGGTCCATTCTATACCTCTATATGTGGGGCCCATTCTACATGGTAACCTCTATATGTGGGGCCCATTCTACACCTCTATATGTGGGGCCCATTCTATATGGTAACCTCTATATGTGGGGCCCATTCTACACCTCTATATGTGGGGCCCATTCTACATGGAAACCTCTATATGTGGGGCCCATTCTATACCTCTATATGTGGGGCCCATTCTACATGGAAACCTCTATATGTGGGGCCCATTCTACATGGAAACCTCTATATGTGGGGCCCATTCTATACCTCTATATGTGGGGCCCATTCTACATGGAAACCTCTATATGTGGGGCCCATTCTACATGGTAACCTCTATATGTGGGGCCCATTCTACACCTCTATATGTGGGGCCCATTCTACACCTCTATATGTGGGGCCCATTCTACATGGAAACCTCTATATGTGGGGCCCATTCTACATGGAAACCTCTATATGTGGGGCCCATTCTATACCTCTATATGTGGGGCCCATTCTATACCTCTATATGTGGGGCCCATTCTATACCTCTATATGTGGGGCCCATTCTATACCTCTATATGTGGGGCCCATTCTATACCTCTATATGTGGGGCCCATTCTACATGGTAACCTCTATATGTGGGGCCAATTCTACACCTCTATATGTGGGGCCCATTCTACACCTCTATATGTGGGGCCCATTCTACATGGTAACCTCTATATGTGGGGCCCATTCTACATGGTATCCTCTATATGTGGGGCCCATTCTACATGGAAACCTCTATATGTGGGGCCCATTCTACATGGTAACCTCTATATGTGGGGCCCATTCTACATGGTAACCTCTATATGTGGGGCCCATTCTACATGGAAACCTCTATATGTGGGGCCCATTCTACATGGAAACCTCTATATGTGGGGCCCATTCTATACCTCTATATGTGGGGCCCATTCTACATGGAAACCTCTATATGTGGGGCCCATTCTACATGGTAACCTCTATATGTGGGGCCCATTCTACACGGAAACCTCTATATGTGGGGCCCATTCTACACCTCTATATGTGGGGTCCATTCTACATGGAAACCTCTATATGTGGGGCCCATTCTATACCTCTATATGTGGGGCCCATTCTACATGGAAACCTCTATATGTGGGGCCCATTCTACATGGTAACCTCTATATGTGGGGCCCATTCTACATGGAAACCTCTATATGTGGGGCCCATTCTACATGGAAACCTCTGAATGTGGGGCCCATTCTACATGGAAACCTCTGAATGTGGGGCCCATTCTACATGGAAACCTCTATATGTGGGGCCCATTCTATACCTCTATATGTGGGGTCCATTCTACATGGAAACCTCTATATGTGGGGCCCATTCTATACCTCTATATGTGGGGCCCATTCTACATGGAAACCTCTATATGTGGGGTCCATTCTACATGGAAACCTCTATATGTGGGGTCCATTCTACATGGAAACCTCTATATGTGGGGCCCATTCTACATGGAAACCTCTATATGTGGGGCCCATTCTACATGGAAACCTCTATATGTGGGGCCCATTCTATACCTCTATATGTGAGGTCCATTCTACATGGAAACCTCTATATGTGGGGCCCATTCTACATGGAAACCTCTATATGTGGGGCCCATTCTACATGGAAACCTCTATATGTGGGGCCCATTCTATACCTCTATATGTGGGGCCCATTCTACATGGTATCCTCTATATGTGGGGCCCATTCTACATGGTAACCTCTATATGTGGGGCCCATTCTACATGGTAACCTCTATATGTGGGGCCCATTCTATACCTCTATATGTGGGGCCCATTCTACATGGAAACCTCTATATGTGGGGCCCATTCTACATGGAAACCTCTATATGTGGGGCCCATTCTACATGGAAACCTCTATATGTGGGGCCCATTCTACACGGAAACCTCTATATGTGGGGCCCATTCTACATGGAAACCTCTATATGTGGGGCCCATTCTACATGGAAACCTCTATATGTGGGGCCCATTCTACACCTCTATATGTGGGGCCCATTCTACATGGAAACCTCTATATGTGGGGCCCATTCTACATGGAAACCTCTATATGTGGGGCCCATTCTATACCTCTATATGTGGGGCCCATTCTACATGGAAACCTCTATATGTGGGGCCCATTCTACATGGAAACCTCTATATGTTGGGCCCATTCTATACCTCTATATGTGGGGCCCATTCTACATGGTAACCTCTATATGTGGGGCCCATTCTATACCTCTATATGTGGGGCCCATTCTATACCTCTATATGTGGGGCCCATTCTATACCTCTATATGTGGGGCCCATTCTATACCTCTATATGTGGGGCCCATTCTACATGGTAACCTCTATATGTTGGGCCCATTCTATACCTCTATATGTGGGGCCCATTCTACATGGAAACCTCTATATGTGGGGCCCATTATACATGGAAACCTCTATATGTTGGGCCCATTCTACATGGAAACCTCTATATGTGGGGCCCATTCTACATGGAAACCTCTATATGTGGGGCCCATTATACATGGAAACCTCTATATGTGGGGCCCATTCTACATGGAAACCTCTATATGTGGGGCCCATTCTACATGGAAACCTCTATATGTGGGGCCCATTCTACATGGAAACCTCTATATGTTGGGCCCATTCTATACCTCTATATGTGGGGCCCATTATACATGGAAACCTCTATATGTGGGGCCCATTCTACATGGAAACCTCTATATGTGGGGCCCATTCTATACCTCTATATGTGGGGCCCATTCTACATGGAAACCTCTATATGTGGGGCCCATTCTACATGGAAACCTCTATATGTGGGGCCCATTCTATACCTCTATATGTGGGGCCCATTATACATGGAAACCTCTATATGTGGGGCCCATTCTACATGGAAACCTCTATATGTGGGGCCCATTCTACATGGTAACCTCTATATGTGGGGCCCATTCTACACCTCTATATGTGGGGCCCATTCTACATGGTAACCTCTATATGTGGGGCCCATTCTACACCTCTATATGTGGGGCCCATTCTATATGGTATCCTCTATATGTGGGGCCCATTCTACATGGTAACCTCTATATGTGGGGCCCATTCTACACCTCTATATGTGGGGCCCATTCTACATGGAAACCTCTATATGTGGGGCCCATTCTACATGGAAACCTCTATATGTGGGGCCCATTCTACATGGAAACCTCTATATGTTGGGCCCATTCTATACCTCTATATGTGGGGCCCATTATACATGGAAACCTCTATATGTGGGGCCCATTCTACATGGAAACCTCTATATGTGGGGCCCATTCTATACCTCTATATGTGGGGCCCATTCTACATGGAAACCTCTATATGTGGGGCCCATTCTACATGGAAACCTCTATATGTGGGGCCCATTCTACATGGAAACCTCTATATGTGGGGCCCATTCTACATGGAAACCTCTATATGTGGGGCCCATTCTACATGGTAACCTCTATATGTGGGGCCCATTCTACACCTCTATATGTGGGGCCCATTCTACATGGTAACCTCTATATGTGGGGCCCATTCTACACCTCTATATGTGGGGCCCATTCTATATGGTATCCTCTATATGTGGGGCCCATTCTACATGGTAACCTCTATATGTGGGGCCCATTCTACACCTCTATATGTGGGGCCCATTCTACATGGTATCCTCTATATGTGGGGCCCATTCTACATGGTAACCTCTATATGTGGGGCCCATTCTACACCTCTATATGTGGGGCCCATTCTACATGGAAACCTCTATATGTGGGGCCCATTCTACATGGTAACCTCTATATGTGGGGCCCATTCTACATGGAAACCTCTATATGTGGGGCCCATTCTACATGGAAACCTCTATATGTGAGGCCCATTCTACATGGAAACCTCTATATGTGGGGCCCATTCTACATGGAAACCTCTATATGTGGGGCCCATTCTATACCTCTATATGTGGGGCCCATTCTACATGGAAACCTCTATATGTGGGGCCCATTCTATACCTCTATATGTGGGGCCCATTCTACATGGAAACCTCTATATGTGGGGCCCATTCTACATGGAAACCTCTATATGTGGGGCCCATTCTACATGGTAACCTCTATATGTGGGGCCCATTCTATACCTCTATATGTGGGGCCCATTCTACATGGAAACCTCTATATGTGGGGCCCATTCTACATGGAAACCTCTATATGTGGGGCCCATTCTACATGGTAACCTCTATATGTGGGGCCCATTCTACATGGAAACCTCTATATGTGGGGCCCATTCTACATGGAAACCTCTATATGTGGGGCCCATTCTATACCTCTATATGTGGGGCCCATTCTACATGGAAACCTCTATATGTGGAGCCCATTCTACATGGAAACCTCTATATGTGGGGCCCATTCTACACCTCTATATGTGGGGCCCATTCTACACCTCTATATGTGGGGCCCATTCTACATGGAAACCTCTATATGTGGGGCCCATTCTACATGGAAACCTCTATATGTGGGGCCCATTCTATACCTCTATATGTGGGGCCCATTCTATACCTCTATATGTGGGGCCCATTCTATACCTCTATATGTGGGGCCCATTCTATACCTCTATATGTGGGGCCCATTCTATACCTCTATATGTGGGGCCCATTCTACATGGTAACCTCTATATGTGGGGCCAATTCTACACCTCTATATGTGGGGCCCATTCTACACCTCTATATGTGGGGCCCATTCTACATGGTAACCTCTATATGTGGGGCCCATTCTACATGGTATCCTCTATATGTGGGGCCCATTCTACATGGAAACCTCTATATGTGGGGCCCATTCTACATGGTAACCTCTATATGTGGGGCCCATTCTACATGGTAACCTCTATATGTGGGGCCCATTCTACATGGAAACCTCTATATGTGGGGCCCATTCTACATGGAAACCTCTATATGTGGGGCCCATTCTATACCTCTATATGTGGGGCCCATTCTACATGGAAACCTCTATATGTGGGGCCCATTCTACATGGTAACCTCTATATGTGGGGCCCATTCTACACGGAAACCTCTATATGTGGGGCCCATTCTACACCTCTATATGTGGGGTCCATTCTACATGGAAACCTCTATATGTGGGGCCCATTCTATACCTCTATATGTGGGGCCCATTCTACATGGAAACCTCTATATGTGGGGCCCATTCTACATGGTAACCTCTATATGTGGGGCCCATTCTACATGGAAACCTCTATATGTGGGGCCCATTCTACATGGAAACCTCTGAATGTGGGGCCCATTCTACATGGAAACCTCTGAATGTGGGGCCCATTCTACATGGAAACCTCTATATGTGGGGCCCATTCTATACCTCTATATGTGGGGTCCATTCTACATGGAAACCTCTATATGTGGGGCCCATTCTATACCTCTATATGTGGGGCCCATTCTACATGGAAACCTCTATATGTGGGGTCCATTCTACATGGAAACCTCTATATGTGGGGCCCATTCTACATGGAAACCTCTATATGTGGGGCCCATTCTACATGGAAACCTCTATATGTGGGGCCCATTCTATACCTCTATATGTGAGGTCCATTCTACATGGAAACCTCTATATGTGGGGCCCATTCTACATGGAAACCTCTATATGTGGGGCCCATTCTACATGGAAACCTCTATATGTGGGGCCCATTCTATACCTCTATATGTGGGGCCCATTCTACATGGTATCCTCTATATGTGGGGCCCATTCTACATGGTAACCTCTATATGTGGGGCCCATTCTACATGGTAACCTCTATATGTGGGGCCCATTCTATACCTCTATATGTGGGGCCCATTCTACATGGAAACCTCTATATGTGGGGCCCATTCTACATGGAAACCTCTATATGTGGGGCCCATTCTACATGGAAACCTCTATATGTGGGGCCCATTCTACACGGAAACCTCTATATGTGGGGCCCATTCTACATGGAAACCTCTATATGTGGGGCCCATTCTACATGGAAACCTCTATATGTGGGGCCCATTCTACACCTCTATATGTGGGGCCCATTCTACATGGAAACCTCTATATGTGGGGCCCATTCTACATGGAAACCTCTATATGTGGGGCCCATTCTATACCTCTATATGTGGGGCCCATTCTACATGGAAACCTCTATATGTGGGGCCCATTCTACATGGAAACCTCTATATGTTGGGCCCATTCTATACCTCTATATGTGGGGCCCATTCTACATGGTAACCTCTATATGTGGGGCCCATTCTATACCTCTATATGTGGGGCCCATTCTATACCTCTATATGTGGGGCCCATTCTATACCTCTATATGTGGGGCCCATTCTATACCTCTATATGTGGGGCCCATTCTACATGGTAACCTCTATATGTTGGGCCCATTCTATACCTCTATATGTGGGGCCCATTCTACATGGAAACCTCTATATGTGGGGCCCATTATACATGGAAACCTCTATATGTTGGGCCCATTCTACATGGAAACCTCTATATGTGGGGCCCATTCTACATGGAAACCTCTATATGTGGGGCCCATTCTACATGGAAACCTCTATATGTGGGGCCCATTCTACATGGAAACCTCTATATGTGGGGCCCATTCTACATGGAAACCTCTATATGTGGGGCCCATTCTACATGGAAACCTCTATATGTGGGGCCCATTCTATACCTCTATATGTGGGGCCCATTATACATGGAAACCTCTATATGTGGGGCCCATTCTACATGGAAACCTCTATATGTGGGGCCCATTCTATACCTCTATATGTGGGGCCCATTCTATACCTCTATATGTGGGGCCCATTCTATACCTCTATATGTGGGGCCCATTCTATACCTCTATATGTGGGGCCCATTCTACATGGAACCTCTATATGTGGGGCCCATTCTATACCTCTATATGTGGGGCCCATTCTACATGGAAACCTCTATATGTGGGGCCCATTCTACATGGAAACCTCTATATGTGGGGCCCATTCTACATGGAAACCTCTATATGTGGGGCCCATTCTACATGGAAACCTCTATATGTGGGGCCCATTCTACATGGAAACCTCTATATGTGGGGCCCATTCTACATGGAAACCTCTATATGTGGGGCCCATTCTACATGGAAACCTCTATATGTGGGGCCCATTCTACATGGAAACCTCTATATGTGGGGCCCATTCTATACCTCTATATGTGGGGCCCATTCTACATGGAAACCTCTATATGTGGGGCCCATTCTACATGGAAACCTCTATATGTGGGGCCCATTCTATACCTCTATATGTGGGGCCCATTCTACATGGAAACCTCTATATGTGGGGCCCATTCTACATGGAAACCTCTATATGTGGGGCCCATTCTATACCTCTATATGTGGGGCCCATTCTACATGGAAACCTCTATATGTGGGGCCCATTCTACATGGAAACCTCTATATGTGGGGCCCATTCTACATGGTAACCTCTATATGTGGGGCCCATTCTACTACCTCTATATGTGGGGCCCATTCTACATGGTAACCTCTATATGTGGGGCCCATTCTACACCTCTATATGTGGGGCCCATTCTAATGGTACCTCTATATGTGGGGCCCATTCTACATGGTAACCTCTATATGTGGGGCCCATTCTACTACCTCTATATGTGGGGCCCATTCTACATGGAAACCTCTATATGTGGGGCCCATTCTACATGGAAACCTCTATATGTGGGGCCCATTCTACATGGAAACCTCTATATGTGGGGCCCATTCTATACCTCTATATGTGGGGCCCATTCTACATGGAAACCTCTATATGTGGGGCCCATTCTACATGGAAACCTCTATATGTGGGGCCCATTCTATACCTCTATATGTGGGGCCCATTCTACATGGAAACCTCTATATGTGGGGCCCATTCTACATGGAAACCTCTATATGTGGGGCCCATTCTACATGGAAACCTCTATATGTGGGGCCCATTCTACATGGAACCTCTATATGTGGGGCCCATTCTACATGGAACCTCTATATGTGGGGCCCATTCTACATGGTAACCTCTATATGTGGGGCCCATTCTACTGACCTCTATATGTGGGGCCCATTCTACATGGTAACCTCTATATGTGGGGCCCATTCTACATGGTAACCTCTATATGTGGGGCCCATTCTACTACCTCTATATGTGGGGCCCATTCTACATGGAAACCTCTATATGTGGGGCCCATTCTACATGGTAACCTCTATATGTGGGGCCCATTCTACACCTCTATATGTGGGGCCCATTCTACATGGAAACCTCTATATGTGGGGCCCATTCTACATGGTAACCTCTATATGTGGGGCCCATTCTACATGGAACCTCTATATGTGGGGCCCATTCTACATGGAAACCTCTATATGTGGGGCCCATTCTACATGGAAACCTCTATATGTGGGGCCCATTCTACATGGAAACCTCTATATGTGGGGCCCATTCTATACCTCTATATGTGGGGCCCATTCTACATGGAAACCTCTATATGTGGGGCCCATTCTATACCTCTATATGTGGGGCCCATTCTACATGGAAACCTCTATATGTGGGGCCCATTCTACATGGAAACCTCTATATGTGGGGCCCATTCTACATGGTAACCTCTATATGTGGGGCCCATTCTATACCTCTATATGTGGGGCCCATTCTACATGGAAACCTCTATATGTGGGGCCCATTCTACATGGAAACCTCTATATGTGGGGCCCATTCTACATGGAACCTCTATATGTGGGGCCCATTCTACATGGAAACCTCTATATGTGGGGCCCATTCTACATGGAAACCTCTATATGTGGGGCCCATTCTATACCTCTATATGTGGGGCCCATTCTACATGGAAACCTCTATATGTGGGGCCCATTCTACATGGAAACCTCTATATGTGGGGCCCATTCTACACCTCTATATGTGGGGCCCATTCTACACCTCTATATGTGGGGCCCATTCTACATGGAAACCTCTATATGTGGGGCCCATTCTACATGGAAACCTCTATATGTGGGGCCCATTCTATACCTCTATATGTGGGGCCCATTCTATACCTCTATATGTGGGGCCCATTCTATACCTCTATATGTGGGGCCCATTCTATACCTCTATATGTGGGGCCCATTCTATACCTCTATATGTGGGGCCCATTCTACATGGTAACCTCTATATGTGGGGCCCATTCTACACCTCTATATGTGGGGCCCATTCTACACCTCTATATGTGGGGCCCATTCTACATGGTAACCTCTATATGTGGGGCCCATTCTACATGGTATCCTCTATATGTGGGGCCCATTCTACATGGAAACCTCTATATGTGGGGCCCATTCTACATGGTAACCTCTATATGTGGGGCCCATTCTACATGGTAACCTCTATATGTGGGGCCCATTCTACATGGAAACCTCTATATGTGGGGCCCATTCTACATGGAAACCTCTATATGTGGGGCCCATTCTATACCTCTATATGTGGGGCCCATTCTACATGGAAACCTCTATATGTGGGGCCCATTCTACATGGTAACCTCTATATGTGGGGCCCATTCTACACGGAAACCTCTATATGTGGGGCCCATTCTACACCTCTATATGTGGGGTCCATTCTACATGGAAACCTCTATATGTGGGGCCCATTCTATACCTCTATATGTGGGGCCCATTCTACATGGAAACCTCTATATGTGGGGCCCATTCTACATGGTAACCTCTATATGTGGGGCCCATTCTACATGGAAACCTCTATATGTGGGGCCCATTCTACATGGAAACCTCTGAATGTGGGGCCCATTCTACATGGAAACCTCTGAATGTGGGGCCCATTCTACATGGAAACCTCTATATGTGGGGCCCATTCTATACCTCTATATGTGGGGTCCATTCTACATGGAAACCTCTATATGTGGGGCCCATTCTATACCTCTATATGTGGGGCCCATTCTACATGGAAACCTCTATATGTGGGGTCCATTCTACATGGAAACCTCTATATGTGGGGCCCATTCTACATGGAAACCTCTATATGTGGGGCCCATTCTACATGGAAACCTCTATATGTGGGGCCCATTCTATACCTCTATATGTGAGGTCCATTCTACATGGAAACCTCTATATGTGGGGCCCATTCTACATGGAAACCTCTATATGTGGGGCCCATTCTACATGGAAACCTCTATATGTGGGGCCCATTCTATACCTCTATATGTGGGGCCCATTCTACATGGTATCCTCTATATGTGGGGCCCATTCTACATGGTAACCTCTATATGTGGGGCCCATTCTACATGGTAACCTCTATATGTGGGGCCCATTCTATACCTCTATATGTGGGGCCCATTCTACATGGAAACCTCTATATGTGGGGCCCATTCTACATGGAAACCTCTATATGTGGGGCCCATTCTACATGGAAACCTCTATATGTGGGGCCCATTCTACATGGAAACCTCTATATGTGGGGCCCATTCTACATGGAAACCTCTATATGTGGGGCCCATTCTACATGGAAACCTCTATATGTGGGGCCCATTCTACACCTCTATATGTGGGGCCCATTCTACATGGAAACCTCTATATGTGGGGCCCATTCTACATGGAAACCTCTATATGTGGGGCCCATTCTATACCTCTATATGTGGGGCCCATTCTACATGGAAACCTCTATATGTGGGGCCCATTCTACATGGAAACCTCTATATGTTGGGCCCATTCTATACCTCTATATGTGGGGCCCATTCTACATGGTAACCTCTATATGTGGGGCCCATTCTATACCTCTATATGTGGGGCCCATTCTATACCTCTATATGTGGGGCCCATTCTATACCTCTATATGTGGGGCCCATTCTATACCTCTATATGTGGGGCCCATTCTACATGGTAACCTCTATATGTGGGGCCCATTCTATACCTCTATATGTGGGGCCCATTCTACATGGAAACCTCTATATGTGGGGCCCATTATACATGGAAACCTCTATATGTTGGGCCCATTCTACATGGAAACCTCTATATGTGGGGCCCATTCTACATGGAAACCTCTATATGTGGGGCCCATTATACATGGAAACCTCTATATGTGGGGCCCATTCTACATGGAAACCTCTATATGTGGGGCCCATTCTACATGGAAACCTCTATATGTGGGGCCCATTCTACATGGAAACCTCTATATGTGGGGCCCATTCTATACCTCTATATGTGGGGCCCATTATACATGGAAACCTCTATATGTGGGGCCCATTCTACATGGAAACCTCTATATGTGGGGCCCATTCTATACCTCTATATGTGGGGCCCATTCTACATGGAAACCTCTATATGTGGGGCCCATTCTACATGGAAACCTCTATATGTGGGGCCCATTCTATACCTCTATATGTGGGGCCCATTCTACATGGAAACCTCTATATGTGGGGCCCATTCTACATGGAAACCTCTATATGTGGGGCCCATTCTACATGGTAACCTCTATATGTGGGGCCCATTCTACTACCTCTATATGTGGGGCCCATTCTACATGGTAACCTCTATATGTGGGGCCCATTCTACACCTCTATATGTGGGGCCCATTCTAATGGTACCTCTATATGTGGGGCCCATTCTACATGGTAACCTCTATATGTGGGGCCCATTCTACTACCTCTATATGTGGGGCCCATTCTACATGGAAACCTCTATATGTGGGGCCCATTCTACATGGAAACCTCTATATGTGGGGCCCATTCTACATGGAAACCTCTATATGTGGGGCCCATTCTATACCTCTATATGTGGGGCCCATTCTACATGGAAACCTCTATATGTGGGGCCCATTCTACATGGAAACCTCTATATGTGGGGCCCATTCTATACCTCTATATGTGGGGCCCATTCTACATGGAAACCTCTATATGTGGGGCCCATTCTACATGGAAACCTCTATATGTGGGGCCCATTCTATACCTCTATATGTGGGGCCCATTCTACATGGAAACCTCTATATGTGGGGCCCATTCTACATGGAAACCTCTATATGTGGGGCCCATTCTACATGGTAACCTCTATATGTGGGGCCCATTCTACACCTCTATATGTGGGGCCCATTCTACATGGTAACCTCTATATGTGGGGCCCATTCTACACCTCTATATGTGGGGCCCATTCTAATACCTCTATATGTGGGGCCCATTCTACATGGTAACCTCTATATGTGGGGCCCATTCTACACCTCTATATGTGGGGCCCATTCTACATGGTATCCTCTATATGTGGGGCCCATTCTACATGGTAACCTCTATATGTGGGGCCCATTCTACACCTCTATATGTGGGGCCCATTCTACATGGAAACCTCTATATGTGGGGCCCATTCTACATGGTAACCTCTATATGTGGGGCCCATTCTACATGGAAACCTCTATATGTGGGGCCCATTCTACATGGAAACCTCTATATGTGGGGCCCATTCTACATGGAAACCTCTATATGTGGGGCCCATTCTACATGGAAACCTCTATATGTGGGGCCCATTCTATACCTCTATATGTGGGGCCCATTCTACATGGAAACCTCTATATGTGGGGCCCATTCTATACCTCTATATGTGGGGCCCATTCTACATGGAAACCTCTATATGTGGGGCCCATTCTACATGGAAACCTCTATATGTGGGGCCCATTCTACATGGTAACCTCTATATGTGGGGCCCATTCTATACCTCTATATGTGGGGCCCATTCTACATGGAAACCTCTATATGTGGGGCCCATTCTACATGGAAACCTCTATATGTGGGGCCCATTCTACATGGTAACCTCTATATGTGGGGCCCATTCTACATGGAAACCTCTATATGTGGGGCCCATTCTACATGGAAACCTCTATATGTGGGGCCCATTCTATACCTCTATATGTGGGGCCCATTCTACATGGAAACCTCTATATGTGGAGCCCATTCTACATGGAAACCTCTATATGTGGGGCCCATTCTATACCTCTATATGTGGGGCCCATTCTATACCTCTATATGTGGGGCCCATTCTACATGGTAACCTCTATATGTGGGGCCCATTCTACATGGAAACCTCTATATGTGGGGCCCATTCTATACCTCTATATGTGGGGCCCATTCTACATGGAAACCTCTATATGTGGGGCCCATTCTACATGGAAACCTCTATATGTGGGGCCCATTCTACATGGAAACCTCTATATGTGGGGCCCATTCTACATGGAAACCTCTATATGTGGGGCCCATTCTATACCTCTATATGTGGGGCCCATTCTATACCTCTATATGTGGGGCCCATTCTACATGGAAACCTCTATATGTGGGGCCCATTCTACATGGAAACCTCTATATGTGGGGCCCATTCTACATGGAAACCTCTATATGTGGGGCCCATTCTATACCTCTATATGTGGGGCCCATTCTACATGGAAACCTCTATATGTGGGGCCCATTCTATACCTCTATATGTGGGGCCCATTCTACACCTCTATATGTGGGGCCCATTCTATACCTCTATATGTGGGGCCCATTCTACACCTCTATATGTGGGGCCCATTCTACACCTCTATATGTGGGGCCCATTCTACATGGAAACCTCTATATGTGGGGCCCATTCTACATGGAAACCTCTATATGTGGGGCCCATTCTATACCTCTATATGTGGGGCCCATTCTACATGGAACCTCTATATGTGGGGCCCATTCTACATGGAAACCTCTATATGTGGGGCCCATTCTACATGGAAACCTCTATATGTGGGGCCCATTCTACATGGAAACCTCTATATGTGGGGCCCATTCTACATGGAAACCTCTATATGTGGGGCCCATTCTACATGGAAACCTCTATATGTGGGGCCCATTCTACATGGAAACCTCTATATGTGGGGCCCATTCTACATGGAAACCTCTATATGTGGGGCCCATTCTACATGGAAACCTCTATATGTGGGGCCCATTCTACATGGAAACCTCTATATGTGGGGCCCATTCTACATGGTAACCTCTATATGTGGGGCCCATTCTACATGGAAACCTCTATATGTGGGGCCCATTCTACATGGTAACCTCTATATGTGGGGCCCATTCTACATGGAAACCTCTATATGTGGGGCCCATTCTATACCTCTATATGTGGGGCCCATTCTACATGGTAACCTCTATATGTGGGGCCCATTCTACATGGAAACCTCTATATGTGGGGCCCATTCTACATGGTAACCTCTATATGTGGGGCCCATTCTACACCTCTATATGTGGGGCCCATTCTATACCTCTATATGTGGGGCCCATTCTACATGGTAACCTCTATATGTGGGGCCCATTCTACATGGAAACCTCTATATGTGGGGCCCATTCTACATGGTAACCTCTATATGTGGGGCCCATTCTATACCTCTATATGTGGGGCCCATTCTACATGGAAACCTCTATATGTGGGGTCCATTCTACATGGAAACCTCTATATGTGGGGCCCATTCTACATGGAAACCTCTGAATGTGGGGCCCATTCTACATGGAAACCTCTATATGTGGGGCCCATTCTACATGGTAACCTCTATATGTGGGGCCCATTCTACATGGAAACCTCTATATGTGGGGCCCATTCTACATGGAAACCTCTATATGTGGGGCCCATTCTATACCTCTATATGTGGGGCCCATTCTATACCTCTATATGTGGGGCCCATTCTACATGGAAACCTCTATATGTGGGGCCCATTCTATACCTCTATATGTGGGGCCCATTCTATATGGAAACCTCTATATGTGGGGCCCATTCTACATGGAAACCTCTATATGTGGGGCCCATTCTATACCTCTATATGTGGGGCCCATTCTACATGGTATCCTCTATATGTGGGGCCCATTCTACATGGTAACCTCTATATGTGGGGCCCATTCTACATGGAAACCTCTATATGTGGGGCCCATTCTACATGGTAACCTCTATATGTGGGGCCCATTCTACATGGTAACCTCTATATGTGGGGCCCATTCTACATGGAAACCTCTATATGTGGGGCCCATTCTACATGGAAACCTCTATATGTGGGGCCCATTCTATACCTCTATATGTGGGGCCCATTCTATACCTCTATATGTGGGGCCCATTCTACATGGAAACCTCTATATGTGGGGCCCATTCTATACCTCTATATGTGGGGCCCATTCTACATGGTAACCTCTATATGTGGGGCCCATTCTACATGGAAACCTCTATATGTGGGGCCCATTCTATACCTCTATATGTGGGGCCCATTCTATATGGAAACCTCTATATGTGGGGCCCATTCTACATGGAAACCTCTATATGTGGGGCCCATTCTATACCTCTATATGTGGGGCCCATTCTACATGGTAACCTCTATATGTGGGGTCCATTCTACATGGTATCCTCTATATGTGGGGCCCATTCTACATGGAAACCTCTATATGTGGGGCCCATTCTATACCTCTATATGTGGGGCCCATTCTACATGGTAACCTCTATATGTGGGGCCCATTCTACATGGAAACCTCTATATGTGGGGCCCATTCTATACCTCTATATGTGGGGCCCATTCTACATGGTAACCTCTATATGTGGGGCCCATTCTATACCTCTATATGTGGGGCCCATTCTATACCTCTATATGTGGGGCCCATTCTACATGGTAACCTCTATATGTGGGGCCCATTCTATACCTCTATATGTGGGGCCCATTCTATACCTCTATATGTGGGGCCCATTCTACATGGAAACCTCTATATGTGGGGCCCATTCTACATGGAAACCTCTATATGTGGGGCCCATTCTACATGGAAACCTCTATATGTGGGGCCCATTCTACATGGAAACCTCTATATGTGGGGCCCATTCTACATGGAAACCTCTATATGTGGGGCCCATTCTACATAGAAACCTCTATATGTGGGGCCCATTATACATGGAAACCTCTATATGTGGGGCCCATTCTACATGGAAACCTCTATATGTGGGGCCCATTCTATACCTCTATATGTGGGGCCCATTCTACATGGAAACCTCTATATGTGGGGCCCATTCTACATGGTAACCTCTATATGTGGGGCCCATTCTACACCTCTATATGTGGGGCCCATTCTACATGGTAACCTCTATATGTGGGGCCCATTCTACACCTCTATATGTGGGGCCCATTCTATATGGTATCCTCTATATGTGGGGCCCATTCTACATGGTAACCTCTATATGTGGGGCCCATTCTACACCTCTATATGTGGGGCCCATTCTACATGGAACCTCTATATGTGGGGCCCATTCTACATGGTAACCTCTATATGTGGGGCCCATTCTACATGGAAACCTCTATATGTGGGGCCCATTCTATACCTCTATATGTGGGGCCCATTCTACATGGTAACCTCTATATGTGGGGCCCATTCTATACCTCTATATGTGGGGCCCATTCTACATGGTAACCTCTATATGTGGGGCCCATTCTACATGGTAACCTCTATATGTGGGGCCCATTCTACACCTCTATATGTGGGGCCCATTCTACATGGAAACCTCTATATGTGGGGCCCATTCTACATGGAAACCTCTATATGTGGGGCCCATTCTATACCTCTATATGTGGGGCCCATTCTACATGGAAACCTCTATATGTGGGGCCCATTCTACATGGAAACCTCTATATGTGGGGCCCATTCTACATGGAAACCTCTATATGTGGGGCCCATTCTATACCTCTATATGTGGGGCCCATTCTACATGGAAACCTCTATATGTGGGGCCCATTCTACATGGAAACCTCTATATGTGGGGCCCATTCTATACCTCTATATGTGGGGCCCATTCTACATGGAAACCTCTATATGTGGGGCCCATTCTACATGGAAACCTCTATATGTGGGGCCCATTCTACATGGTAACCTCTATATGTGGGGCCCATTCTATACCTCTATATGTGGGGCCCATTCTACATGGAAACCTCTATATGTGGGGCCCATTCTACATGGAAACCTCTATATGTGGGGCCCATTCTACATGGTAACCTCTATATGTGGGGCCCATTCTACATGGAAACCTCTATATGTGGGGCCCATTCTATACCTCTATATGTGGGGCCCATTCTACATGGAAACCTCTATATGTGGGGCCCATTCTACATGGAAACCTCTATATGTGGGGCCCATTCTATACCTCTATATGTGGGGCCCATTCTATACCTCTATATGTGGGGCCCATTCTACATGGTATCCTCTATATGTGGGGCCCATTCTACATGGAAACCTCTATATGTGGGGCCCATTCTATACCTCTATATGTGGGGCCCATTCTACATGGAAACCTCTATATGTGGGGCCCATTCTACATGGAAACCTCTATATGTGGGGCCCATTCTACATGGAAACCTCTATATGTGGGGCCCATTCTACATGGAAACCTCTATATGTGGGGCCCATTCTACATGGAAACCTCTATATGTGGGGCCCATTCTACACCTCTATATGTGGGGCCCATTCTATACCTCTATATGTGGGGCCCATTCTACATGGTAACCTCTATATGTGGGGCCCATTCTACATGGAAACCTCTATATGTGGGGCCCATTCTATACCTCTATATGTGGGGCCCATTCTACATGGTAACCTCTATATGTGGGGCCCATTCTATACCTCTATATGTGGGGCCCATTCTACATGGAAACCTCTATATGTGGGGCCCATTCTACATGGAAACCTCTATATGTGGGGCCCATTCTACATGGAAACCTCTATATGTGGGGCCCATTCTACATGGAAACCTCTATATGTGGGGCCCATTCTACATGGAACCTCTATATGTGGGGCCCATTCTACATGGAAACCTCTATATGTGGGGCCCATTCTACATGGAAACCTCTATATGTGGGGCCCATTCTATACCTCTATATGTGGGGCCCATTCTATACCTCTATATGTGGGGCCCATTCTACATGGAAACCTCTATATGTGGGGCCCATTCTATACCTCTATATGTGGGGCCCATTCTAATTGGAAACCTCTATATGTGGGGCCCATTCTACATGGAAACCTCTATATGTGGGGCCCATTCTATACCTCTATATGTGGGGCCCATTCTACATGGAAACCTCTATATGTGGGGCCCATTCTACATGGAAACCTCTATATGTGGGGCCCATTCTACATGGTAACCTCTATATGTGGGGCCCATTCTACATGGAAACCTCTATATGTGGGGCCCATTCTACATGGAAACCTCTATATGTGGGGCCCATTCTATACCTCTATATGTGGGGCCCATTCTACATGGTAACCTCTATATGTGGGGCCCATTCTACATGGAAACCTCTATATGTGGGGCCCATTCTACATGGTAACCTCTATATGTGGGGCCCATTCTACACCTCTATATGTGGGGCCCATTCTATACCTCTATATGTGGGGCCCATTCTACATGGTAACCTCTATATGTGGGGCCCATTCTACATGGAAACCTCTATATGTGGGGCCCATTCTACATGGTAACCTCTATATGTGGGGCCCATTCTATACCTCTATATGTGGGGCCCATTCTACATGGAAACCTCTATATGTGGGGTCCATTCTACATGGAAACCTCTATATGTGGGGCCCATTCTACATGGAAACCTCTGATATGTGGGGCCCATTCTACATGGAAACCTCTATATGTGGGGCCCATTCTACATGGTAACCTCTATATGTGGGGCCCATTCTACATGGAAACCTCTATATGTGGGGCCCATTCTACATGGAAACCTCTATATGTGGGGCCCATTCTATACCTCTATATGTGGGGCCCATTCTATACCTCTATATGTGGGGCCCATTCTACATGGAAACCTCTATATGTGGGGCCCATTCTATACCTCTATATGTGGGGCCCATTCTATATGGAAACCTCTATATGTGGGGCCCATTCTACATGGAAACCTCTATATGTGGGGCCCATTCTATACCTCTATATGTGGGGCCCATTCTACATGGTATCCTCTATATGTGGGGCCCATTCTACATGGTAACCTCTATATGTGGGGCCCATTCTACATGGAAACCTCTATATGTGGGGCCCATTCTACATGGTAACCTCTATATGTGGGGCCCATTCTACATGGTAACCTCTATATGTGGGGCCCATTCTACATGGAAACCTCTATATGTGGGGCCCATTCTACATGGAAACCTCTATATGTGGGGCCCATTCTATACCTCTATATGTGGGGCCCATTCTATACCTCTATATGTGGGGCCCATTCTACATGGAAACCTCTATATGTGGGGCCCATTCTATACCTCTATATGTGGGGCCCATTCTATATGGTAACCTCTATATGTGGGGCCCATTCTACATGGAAACCTCTATATGTGGGGCCCATTCTATACCTCTATATGTGGGGCCCATTCTACATGGAAACCTCTATATGTGGGGCCCATTCTACATGGAAACCTCTATATGTGGGGCCCATTCTATACCTCTATATGTGGGGCCCATTCTACATGGTAACCTCTATATGTGGGGCCCATTCTACATGGTAACCTCTATATGTGGGGCCCATTCTACATGGAAACCTCTATATGTGGGGCCCATTCTATACCTCTATATGTGGGGCCCATTCTACATGGTAACCTCTATATGTGGGGCCCATTCTACATGGAAACCTCTATATGTGGGGCCCATTCTATACCTCTATATGTGGGGCCCATTCTACATGGTAACCTCTATATGTGGGGCCCATTCTATACCTCTATATGTGGGGCCCATTCTATACCTCTATATGTGGGGCCCATTCTACATGGTAACCTCTATATGTGGGGCCCATTCTATACCTCTATATGTGGGGCCCATTCTACATGGAAACCTCTATATGTGGGGCCCATTCTACATGGAAACCTCTATATGTGGGGCCCATTCTACATGGAAACCTCTATATGTGGGGCCCATTCTATACCTCTATATGTGGGGCCCATTCTACATGGAAACCTCTATATGTGGGGCCCATTCTACATGGAAACCTCTATATGTGGGGCCCATTCTATACCTCTATATGTGGGGCCCATTCTACATGGAAACCTCTATATGTGGGGCCCATTCTACATGGAACCTCTATATGTGGGGCCCATTCTACTACCTCTATATGTGGGGCCCATTCTACATGGTAACCTCTATATGTGGGGCCCATTCTACTACCTCTATATGTGGGGCCCATTCTACATGGAACCTCTATATGTGGGGCCCATTCTACATGGTAACCTCTATATGTGGGGCCCATTCTACTGGACCTCTATATGTGGGGCCCATTCTATACCTCTATATGTGGGGCCCATTCTACATGGTAACCTCTATATGTGGGGCCCATTCTATACCTCTATATGTGGGGCCCATTCTACATGGTAACCTCTATATGTGGGGCCCATTCTACATGGTAACCTCTATATGTGGGGCCCATTCTACTACCTCTATATGTGGGGCCCATTCTACATGGAAACCTCTATATGTGGGGCCCATTCTACATGGAAACCTCTATATGTGGGGCCCATTCTATACCTCTATATGTGGGGCCCATTCTACATGGAAACCTCTATATGTGGGGCCCATTCTACATGGAAACCTCTATATGTGGGGCCCATTCTACATGGAAACCTCTATATGTGGGGCCCATTCTATACCTCTATATGTGGGGCCCATTCTACATGGAAACCTCTATATGTGGGGCCCATTCTACATGGAAACCTCTATATGTGGGGCCCATTCTATACCTCTATATGTGGGGCCCATTCTACATGGAAACCTCTATATGTGGGGCCCATTCTACATGGAAACCTCTATATGTGGGGCCCATTCTACATGGAACCTCTATATGTGGGGCCCATTCTATACCTCTATATGTGGGGCCCATTCTACATGGAAACCTCTATATGTGGGGCCCATTCTACATGGAAACCTCTATATGTGGGGCCCATTCTACATGGAACCTCTATATGTGGGGCCCATTCTACATGGAAACCTCTATATGTGGGGCCCATTCTATACCTCTATATGTGGGGCCCATTCTACATGGAAACCTCTATATGTGGGGCCCATTCTACATGGAAACCTCTATATGTGGGGCCCATTCTATACCTCTATATGTGGGGCCCATTCTATACCTCTATATGTGGGGCCCATTCTACATGGTAACCTCTATATGTGGGGCCCATTCTACATGGAAACCTCTATATGTGGGGCCCATTCTACATGGAAACCTCTATATGTGGGGCCCATTCTATACCTCTATATGTGGGGCCCATTCTATACCTCTATATGTGGGGCCCATTCTATACCTCTATATGTGGGGCCCATTCTACATGGAAACCTCTATATGTGGGGCCCATTCTACATGGAAACCTCTATATGTGGGGCCCATTCTACATGGAAACCTCTATATGTGGGGCCCATTCTACATGGAAACCTCTATATGTGGGGCCCATTCTACATGGAAACCTCTATATGTGGGGCCCATTCTACACCTCTATATGTGGGGCCCATTCTATACCTCTATATGTGGGGCCCATTCTACATGGTAACCTCTATATGTGGGGCCCATTCTACATGGAAACCTCTATATGTGGGGCCCATTCTATACCTCTATATGTGGGGCCCATTCTACATGGTAACCTCTATATGTGGGGCCCATTCTATACCTCTATATGTGGGGCCCATTCTATACCTCTATATGTGGGGCCCATTCTACATGGTAACCTCTATATGTGGGGCCCATTCTACATGGAAACCTCTATATGTGGGGCCCATTCTACATGGTAACCTCTATATGTGGGGCCCATTCTATACCTCTATATGTGGGGCCCATTCTACATGGAAACCTCTATATGTGGGGCCCATTCTACATGGAAACCTCTATATGTGGGGCCCATTCTACATGGAAACCTCTATATGTGGGGCCCATTCTACATGGAAACCTCTATATGTGGGGCCCATTCTACATGGTAACCTCTATATGTGGGGCCCATTCTACATGGAAACCTCTATATGTGGGGCCCATTCTACATGGAAACCTCTATATGTGGGGCCCATTCTATACCTCTATATGTGGGGCCCATTCTATACCTCTATATGTGGGGCCCATTCTACATGGAAACCTCTATATGTGGGGCCCATTCTATACCTCTATATGTGGGGCCCATTCTACATGGAAACCTCTATATGTGGGGCCCATTCTACATGGAAACCTCTATATGTGGGGCCCATTCTATACCTCTATATGTGGGGCCCATTCTACATGGACCTCTATATGTGGGGCCCATTCTACATGGTAACCTCTATATGTGGGGCCCATTCTACATGGAAACCTCTATATGTGGGGCCCATTCTACATGGAACCTCTATATGTGGGGCCCATTCTACATGGTAACCTCTATATGTGGGGCCCATTCTACATGGAAACCTCTATATGTGGGGCCCATTCTACATGGAAACCTCTATATGTGGGGCCCATTCTATACCTCTATATGTGGGGCCCATTCTATACCTCTATATGTGGGGCCCATTCTACATGGAAACCTCTATATGTGGGGCCCATTCTATACCTCTATATGTGGGGCCCATTCTACATGGAACCTCTATATGTGGGGCCCATTCTACATGGAAACCTCTATATGTGGGGCCCATTCTATACCTCTATATGTGGGGCCCATTCTACATGGAAACCTCTATATGTGGGGCCCATTCTACATGGAAACCTCTATATGTGGGGCCCATTCTATACCTCTATATGTGGGGCCCATTCTACATGGTAACCTCTATATGTGGGGCCCATTCTACATGGTAACCTCTATATGTGGGGCCCATTCTACATGGAAACCTCTATATGTGGGGCCCATTCTATACCTCTATATGTGGGGCCCATTCTACATGGTAACCTCTATATGTGGGGCCCATTCTACATGGAAACCTCTATATGTGGGGCCCATTCTATACCTCTATATGTGGGGCCCATTCTACATGGTAACCTCTATATGTGGGGCCCATTCTATACCTCTATATGTGGGGCCCATTCTATACCTCTATATGTGGGGCCCATTCTACATGGTAACCTCTATATGTGGGGCCCATTCTATACCTCTATATGTGGGGCCCATTCTATACCTCTATATGTGGGGCCCATTCTACATGGAAACCTCTATATGTGGGGCCCATTCTACATGGAAACCTCTATATGTGGGGCCCATTCTACATGGAAACCTCTATATGTGGGGCCCATTCTACATGGAAACCTCTATATGTGGGGCCCATTCTATACCTCTATATGTGGGGCCCATTCTACATGGAAACCTCTATATGTGGGGCCCATTCTATACCTCTATATGTGGGGCCCATTCTACATGGAAACCTCTATATGTGGGGCCCATTCTACATGGAAACCTCTATATGTGGGGCCCATTCTATACCTCTATATGTGGGGCCCATTCTAATGGAAACCTCTATATGTGGGGCCCATTCTACATGGAAACCTCTATATGTGGGGCCCATTCTACATGGAAACCTCTATATGTGGGGCCCATTCTACATGGTAACCTCTATATGTGGGGCCCATTCTACATGGAACCTCTATATGTGGGGCCCATTCTACATGGAAACCTCTATATGTGGGGCCCATTCTATACCTCTATATGTGGGGCCCATTCTATACCTCTATATGTGGGGCCCATTCTATACCTCTATATGTGGGGCCCATTCTACATGGTAACCTCTATATGTGGGGCCCATTCTACATGGTAACCTCTATATGTGGGGCCCATTCTACATGGAAACCTCTATATGTGGGGCCCATTCTACATGGTAACCTCTATATGTGGGGCCCATTCTACATGGAAACCTCTATATGTGGGGCCCATTCTACATGGACCTCTATATGTGGGGCCCATTCTACATGGAAACCTCTATATGTGGGGCCCATTCTATACCTCTATATGTGGGGCCCATTCTATACCTCTATATGTGGGGCCCATTCTACATGGAAACCTCTATATGTGGGGCCCATTCTACATGGAACCTCTATATGTGGGGCCCATTCTACATGGAAACCTCTATATGTGGGGCCCATTCTACATGGAAACCTCTATATGTGGGGCCCATTCTATACCTCTATATGTGGGGCCCATTCTACATGGAAACCTCTATATGTGGGGCCCATTCTATACCTCTATATGTGGGGCCCATTCTACATGGTAACCTCTATATGTGGGGCCCATTCTACATGGTATCCTCTATATGTGGGGCCCATTCTACATGGAAACCTCTATATGTGGGGCCCATTCTATACCTCTATATGTGGGGCCCATTCTACATGGTAACCTCTATATGTGGGGCCCATTCTACATGGAAACCTCTATATGTGGGGCCCATTCTATACCTCTATATGTGGGGCCCATTCTACATGGTAACCTCTATATGTGGGGCCCATTCTATACCTCTATATGTGGGGCCCATTCTATACCTCTATATGTGGGGCCCATTCTACATGGTAACCTCTATATGTGGGGCCCATTCTATACCTCTATATGTGGGGCCCATTCTATACCTCTATATGTGGGGCCCATTCTACATGGTAACCTCTATATGTGGGGCCCATTCTACATGGAAACCTCTATATGTGGGGCCCATTCTACATGGAAACCTCTATATGTGGAGCCCATTCTACATGGAAACCTCTATATGTGGGGCCCATTCTACATGGAAACCTCTATATGTGGGGCCCATTCTACATAGAAACCTCTATATGTGGGGCCCATTATACATGGAAACCTCTATATGTGGGGCCCATTCTACATGGAAACCTCTATATGTGGGGCCCATTCTATACCTCTATATGTGGGGCCCATTCTACATGGAAACCTCTATATGTGGGGCCCATTCTACATGGAAACCTCTATATGTGGGGCCCATTCTACACCTCTATATGTGGGGCCCATTCTGGAACCTCTATATGTGGGGCCCATTCTACATGGAAACCTCTATATGTGGGGCCCATTCTACATGGTAACCTCTATATGTGGGGCCCATTCTACACCTCTATATGTGGGGCCCATTCTACATGGTATCCTCTATATGTGGGGCCCATTCTACATGGTAACCTCTATATGTGGGGCCCATTCTACATGGTAACCTCTATATGTGGGGCCCATTCTATACCTCTATATGTGGGGCCCATTCTACATGGTAACCTCTATATGTGGGGCCCATTCTACTACCTCTATATGTGGGGCCCATTCTACATGGTAACCTCTATATGTGGGGCCCATTCTACATGGTAACCTCTATATGTGGGGCCCATTCTACTACCTCTATATGTGGGGCCCATTCTACATGGAAACCTCTATATGTGGGGCCCATTCTACATGGAAACCTCTATATGTGGGGCCCATTCTATACCTCTATATGTGGGGCCCATTCTACATGGAAACCTCTATATGTGGGGCCCATTCTACATGGAAACCTCTATATGTGGGGCCCATTCTACATGGAAACCTCTATATGTGGGGCCCATTCTATACCTCTATATGTGGGGCCCATTCTACATGGAAACCTCTATATGTGGGGCCCATTCTACATGGAAACCTCTATATGTGGGGCCCATTCTATACCTCTATATGTGGGGCCCATTCTACATGGAAACCTCTATATGTGGGGCCCATTCTACATGGAAACCTCTATATGTGGGGCCCATTCTACATGGTAACCTCTATATGTGGGGCCCATTCTATACCTCTATATGTGGGGCCCATTCTACATGGAAACCTCTATATGTGGGGCCCATTCTACATGGAAACCTCTATATGTGGGGCCCATTCTACATGGTAACCTCTATATGTGGGGCCCATTCTACATGGAAACCTCTATATGTGGGGCCCATTCTATACCTCTATATGTGGGGCCCATTCTACATGGAAACCTCTATATGTGGGGCCCATTCTACATGGAAACCTCTATATGTGGGGCCCATTCTATACCTCTATATGTGGGGCCCATTCTATACCTCTATATGTGGGGCCCATTCTACATGGAAACCTCTATATGTGGGGCCCATTCTACATGGAAACCTCTATATGTGGGGCCCATTCTATACCTCTATATGTGGGGCCCATTCTACATGACCTCTATATGTGGGGCCCATTCTACATGGAAACCTCTATATGTGGGGCCCATTCTACATGGAACCTCTATATGTGGGGCCCATTCTACATGGAAACCTCTATATGTGGGGCCCATTCTACATGGAAACCTCTATATGTGGGGCCCATTCTACTACCTCTATATGTGGGGCCCATTCTATACCTCTATATGTGGGGCCCATTCTACATGGTAACCTCTATATGTGGGGCCCATTCTACTACCTCTATATGTGGGGCCCATTCTACATGGAAACCTCTATATGTGGGGCCCATTCTACATGGAAACCTCTATATGTGGGGCCCATTCTACATGGAAACCTCTATATGTGGGGCCCATTCTATACCTCTATATGTGGGGCCCATTCTACATGGAAACCTCTATATGTGGGGCCCATTCTACATGGAAACCTCTATATGTGGGGCCCATTCTACATGGAAACCTCTATATGTGGGGCCCATTCTACATGGTAACCTCTATATGTGGGGCCCATTCTACATGGAAACCTCTATATGTGGGGCCCATTCTACATGGAAACCTCTATATGTGGGGCCCATTCTATACCTCTATATGTGGGGCCCATTCTATACCTCTATATGTGGGGCCCATTCTACATGGAAACCTCTATATGTGGGGCCCATTCTATACCTCTATATGTGGGGCCCATTCTACATGGAAACCTCTATATGTGGGGCCCATTCTACATGGAAACCTCTATATGTGGGGCCCATTCTATACCTCTATATGTGGGGCCCATTCTACATGGAAACCTCTATATGTGGGGCCCATTCTACATGGAAACCTCTATATGTGGGGTCCATTCTACATGGTAACCTCTATATGTGGGGCCCATTCTACATGGAAACCTCTATATGTGGGGCCCATTCTACATGGAACCTCTATATGTGGGGCCCATTCTACATGGAAACCTCTATATGTGGGGCCCATTCTATACCTCTATATGTGGGGCCCATTCTACATGGTAACCTCTATATGTGGGGCCCATTCTACATGGAAACCTCTATATGTGGGGCCCATTCTACATGGTAACCTCTATATGTGGGGCCCATTCTACTACCTCTATATGTGGGGCCCATTCTATACCTCTATATGTGGGGCCCATTCTACATGGAACCTCTATATGTGGGGCCCATTCTACATGGAAACCTCTATATGTGGGGCCCATTCTACATGGAAACCTCTATATGTGGGGCCCATTCTATACCTCTATATGTGGGGCCCATTCTACATGGAAACCTCTATATGTGGGGCCCATTCTACATGGAAACCTCTATATGTGGGGCCCATTCTACATGGAAACCTCTATATGTGGGGCCCATTCTACATGGAAACCTCTATATGTGGGGCCCATTCTACATGGTAACCTCTATATGTGGGGCCCATTCTACATGGAAACCTCTATATGTGGGGCCCATTCTACATGGAAACCTCTATATGTGGGGCCCATTCTATACCTCTATATGTGGGGCCCATTCTACATGGAAACCTCTATATGTGGGGCCCATTCTACATGGAAACCTCTATATGTGGGGCCCATTCTATACCTCTATATGTGGGGCCCATTCTATACCTCTATATGTGGGGCCCATTCTACATGGTATCCTCTATATGTGGGGCCCATTCTACATGGAAACCTCTATATGTGGGGCCCATTCTATACCTCTATATGTGGGGCCCATTCTACATGGAAACCTCTATATGTGGGGCCCATTCTACATGGAAACCTCTATATGTGGGGCCCATTCTACATGGAAACCTCTATATGTGGGGCCCATTCTACATGGAAACCTCTATATGTGGGGCCCATTCTACATGGAAACCTCTATATGTGGGGCCCATTCTACACCTCTATATGTGGGGCCCATTCTATACCTCTATATGTGGGGCCCATTCTACATGGTAACCTCTATATGTGGGGCCCATTCTACATGGAAACCTCTATATGTGGGGCCCATTCTATACCTCTATATGTGGGGCCCATTCTACATGGAAACCTCTATATGTGGGGCCCATTCTATACCTCTATATGTGGGGCCCATTCTACATGGAAACCTCTATATGTGGGGCCCATTCTACATGGAAACCTCTATATGTGGGGCCCATTCTATACCTCTATATGTGGGGCCCATTCTACATGGAAACCTCTATATGTGGGGCCCATTCTACATGGAAACCTCTGAATGTGGGGCCCATTCTACATGGAAACCTCTATATGTGGGGCCCATTCTACATGGTAACCTCTATATGTGGGGCCCATTCTACATGGAAACCTCTATATGTGGGGCCCATTCTACATGGAAACCTCTATATGTGGGGCCCATTCTATACCTCTATATGTGGGGCCCATTCTATACCTCTATATGTGGGGCCCATTCTACATGGAAACCTCTATATGTGGGGCCCATTCTATACCTCTATATGTGGGGCCCATTCTACATGGAAACCTCTATATGTGGGGCCCATTCTACATGGAAACCTCTATATGTGGGGCCCATTCTATACCTCTATATGTGGGGCCCATTCTACATGGAAACCTCTATATGTGGGGCCCATTCTACATGGAAACCTCTATATGTGGGGCCCATTCTACATGGTAACCTCTATATGTGGGGCCCATTCTACATGGAAACCTCTATATGTGGGGCCCATTCTACATGGAACCTCTATATGTGGGGCCCATTCTACATGGAAACCTCTATATGTGGGGCCCATTCTATACCTCTATATGTGGGGCCCATTCTACATGGTAACCTCTATATGTGGGGCCCATTCTACATGGAAACCTCTATATGTGGGGCCCATTCTACATGGTAACCTCTATATGTGGGGCCCATTCTACACCTCTATATGTGGGGCCCATTCTATACCTCTATATGTGGGGCCCATTCTACATGGTAACCTCTATATGTGGGGCCCATTCTACATGGAAACCTCTATATGTGGGGCCCATTCTACATGGTAACCTCTATATGTGGGGCCCATTCTATACCTCTATATGTGGGGCCCATTCTACATGGAAACCTCTATATGTGGGGTCCATTCTACATGGAAACCTCTATATGTGGGGCCCATTCTACATGGAAACCTCTGAATGTGGGGCCCATTCTACATGGAAACCTCTATATGTGGGGCCCATTCTACATGGTAACCTCTATATGTGGGGCCCATTCTACATGGAAACCTCTATATGTGGGGCCCATTCTACATGGAAACCTCTATATGTGGGGCCCATTCTATACCTCTATATGTGGGGCCCATTCTATACCTCTATATGTGGGGCCCATTCTACATGGAAACCTCTATATGTGGGGCCCATTCTATACCTCTATATGTGGGGCCCATTCTATATGGAAACCTCTATATGTGGGGCCCATTCTACATGGAAACCTCTATATGTGGGGCCCATTCTATACCTCTATATGTGGGGCCCATTCTACATGGTATCCTCTATATGTGGGGCCCATTCTACATGGTAACCTCTATATGTGGGGCCCATTCTACATGGAAACCTCTATATGTGGGGCCCATTCTACATGGTAACCTCTATATGTGGGGCCCATTCTACATGGTAACCTCTATATGTGGGGCCCATTCTACATGGAAACCTCTATATGTGGGGCCCATTCTACATGGAAACCTCTATATGTGGGGCCCATTCTATACCTCTATATGTGGGGCCCATTCTATACCTCTATATGTGGGGCCCATTCTACATGGAAACCTCTATATGTGGGGCCCATTCTATACCTCTATATGTGGGGCCCATTCTATATGGTAACCTCTATATGTGGGGCCCATTCTACATGGAAACCTCTATATGTGGGGCCCATTCTATACCTCTATATGTGGGGCCCATTCTATATGGAAACCTCTATATGTGGGGCCCATTCTACATGGAAACCTCTATATGTGGGGCCCATTCTATACCTCTATATGTGGGGCCCATTCTACATGGTAACCTCTATATGTGGGGTCCATTCTACATGGTATCCTCTATATGTGGGGCCCATTCTACATGGAAACCTCTATATGTGGGGCCCATTCTATACCTCTATATGTGGGGCCCATTCTACATGGTAACCTCTATATGTGGGGCCCATTCTACATGGAAACCTCTATATGTGGGGCCCATTCTATACCTCTATATGTGGGGCCCATTCTACATGGTAACCTCTATATGTGGGGCCCATTCTATACCTCTATATGTGGGGCCCATTCTATACCTCTATATGTGGGGCCCATTCTACATGGTAACCTCTATATGTGGGGCCCATTCTATACCTCTATATGTGGGGCCCATTCTATACCTCTATATGTGGGGCCCATTCTACATGGTAACCTCTATATGTGGGGCCCATTCTACATGGAAACCTCTATATGTGGGGCCCATTCTACATGGAAACCTCTATATGTTGGGCCCATTCTATACCTCTATATGTGGGGCCCATTATACATGGAAACCTCTATATGTGGGGCCCATTCTACATGGAAACCTCTATATGTGGGGCCCATTCTATACCTCTATATGTGGGGCCCATTCTACATGGAAACCTCTATATGTGGGGCCCATTCTACATGGTAACCTCTATATGTGGGGCCCATTCTACACCTCTATATGTGGGGCCCATTCTACATGGTAACCTCTATATGTGGGGCCCATTCTACACCTCTATATGTGGGGCCCATTCTACATGGTATCCTCTATATGTGGGGCCCATTCTACATGGTAACCTCTATATGTGGGGCCCATTCTACATGGTAACCTCTATATGTGGGGCCCATTCTATACCTCTATATGTGGGGCCCATTCTACATGGTAACCTCTATATGTGGGGCCCATTCTATACCTCTATATGTGGGGCCCATTCTACATGGTATCCTCTATATGTGGGGTCCATTCTACATGGTAACCTCTATATGTGGGGCCCATTCTACACCTCTATATGTGGGGCCCATTCTACATGGAAACCTCTATATGTGGGGCCCATTCTACATGGAAACCTCTATATGTGGGGCCCATTCTATACCTCTATATGTGGGGCCCATTCTACATGGAAACCTCTATATGTGAGGCCCATTCTACATGGAAACCTCTATATGTGGGGCCCATTCTACATGGAAACCTCTATATGTGGGGCCCATTCTATACCTCTATATGTGGGGCCCATTCTACATGGAAACCTCTATATGTGGGGCCCATTCTACATGGAAACCTCTATATGTGGGGCCCATTCTATACCTCTATATGTGGGGCCCATTCTACATGGAAACCTCTATATGTGGGGCCCATTCTACATGGAAACCTCTATATGTGGGGCCCATTCTACATGGTAACCTCTATATGTGGGGCCCATTCTATACCTCTATATGTGGGGCCCATTCTACATGGAAACCTCTATATGTGGGGCCCATTCTACATGGAAACCTCTATATGTGGGGCCCATTCTACATGGTAACCTCTATATGTGGGGCCCATTCTACATGGAAACCTCTATATGTGGGGCCCATTCTATACCTCTATATGTGGGGCCCATTCTACATGGAAACCTCTATATGTGGAGCCCATTCTACATGGAAACCTCTATATGTGGGGCCCATTCTATACCTCTATATGTGGGGCCCATTCTATACCTCTATATGTGGGGCCCATTCTACATGGTATCCTCTATATGTGGGGCCCATTCTACATGGAAACCTCTATATGTGGGGCCCATTCTACATGGAAACCTCTATATGTGGGGCCCATTCTATACCTCTATATGTGGGGCCCATTCTATACCTCTATATGTGGGGCCCATTCTATACCTCTATATGTGGGGCCCATTCTACATAGAAACCTCTATATGTGGGGCCCATTCTACATGGAAACCTCTATATGTGGGGCCCATTCTACATGGAAACCTCTATATGTGGGGCCCATTCTACATGGAAACCTCTATATGTGGGGCCCATTCTACATGGAAACCTCTATATGTGGGGCCCATTCTACACCTCTATATGTGGGGCCCATTCTATACCTCTATATGTGGGGCCCATTCTACATGGTAACCTCTATATGTGGGGCCCATTCTACATGGAAACCTCTATATGTGGGGCCCATTCTATACCTCTATATGTGGGGCCCATTCTACATGGTAACCTCTATATGTGGGGCCCATTCTATACCTCTATATGTGGGGCCCATTCTATACCTCTATATGTGGGGCCCATTCTATACCTCTATATGTGGGGCCCATTCTACATGGTAACCTCTATATGTGGGGCCCATTCTACATGGAAACCTCTATATGTGGGGCCCATTCTACATGGTAACCTCTATATGTGGGGCCCATTCTACATGGAAACCTCTATATGTGGGGCCCATTCTACATGGAAACCTCTATATGTGGGGCCCATTCTATACCTCTATATGTGGGGCCCATTCTATACCTCTATATGTGGGGCCCATTCTATACCTCTATATGTGGGGCCCATTCTACATAGAAACCTCTATATGTGGGGCCCATTCTACATGGAAACCTCTATATGTGGGGCCCATTCTACATGGAAACCTCTATATGTGGGGCCCATTCTACATGGAAACCTCTATATGTGGGGCCCATTCTACATGGAAACCTCTATATGTGGGGCCCATTCTACACCTCTATATGTGGGGCCCATTCTATACCTCTATATGTGGGGCCCATTCTACATGGTAACCTCTATATGTGGGGCCCATTCTACATGGAAACCTCTATATGTGGGGCCCATTCTATACCTCTATATGTGGGGCCCATTCTACATGGTAACCTCTATATGTGGGGCCCATTCTATACCTCTATATGTGGGGCCCATTCTATACCTCTATATGTGGGGCCCATTCTACATGGTAACCTCTATATGTGGGGCCCATTCTACATGGAAACCTCTATATGTGGGGCCCATTCTACATGGTAACCTCTATATGTGGGGCCCATTCTATACCTCTATATGTGGGGCCCATTCTACATGGAAACCTCTATATGTGGGGTCCATTCTACATGGAAACCTCTATATGTGGGGCCCATTCTACATGGAAACCTCTGAATGTGGGGCCCATTCTACATGGAAACCTCTATATGTGGGGCCCATTCTACATGGTAACCTCTATATGTGGGGCCCATTCTACATGGAAACCTCTATATGTGGGGCCCATTCTACATGGAAACCTCTATATGTGGGGCCCATTCTATACCTCTATATGTGGGGCCCATTCTATACCTCTATATGTGGGGCCCATTCTACATGGAAACCTCTATATGTGGGGCCCATTCTATACCTCTATATGTGGGGCCCATTCTATATGGAAACCTCTATATGTGGGGCCCATTCTACATGGAAACCTCTATATGTGGGGCCCATTCTATACCTCTATATGTGGGGCCCATTCTACATGGTATCCTCTATATGTGGGGCCCATTCTACATGGTAACCTCTATATGTGGGGCCCATTCTACATGGAAACCTCTATATGTTGGGCCCATTCTACATGGTAACCTCTATATGTGGGGCCCATTCTACATGGTAACCTCTATATGTGGGGCCCATTCTACATGGAAACCTCTATATGTGGGGCCCATTCTACATGGAAACCTCTATATGTGGGGCCCATTCTATACCTCTATATGTGGGGCCCATTCTATACCTCTATATGTGGGGCCCATTCTACATGGAAACCTCTATATGTGGGGCCCATTCTATACCTCTATATGTGGGGCCCATTCTATATGGTAACCTCTATATGTGGGGCCCATTCTACATGGAAACCTCTATATGTGGGGCCCATTCTATACCTCTATATGTGGGGCCCATTCTATATGGAAACCTCTATATGTGGGGCCCATTCTACATGGAAACCTCTATATGTGGGGCCCATTCTATACCTCTATATGTGGGGCCCATTCTACATGGTAACCTCTATATGTGGGGTCCATTCTACATGGTATCCTCTATATGTGGGGCCCATTCTACATGGAAACCTCTATATGTGGGGCCCATTCTATACCTCTATATGTGGGGCCCATTCTACATGGTAACCTCTATATGTGGGGCCCATTCTACATGGAAACCTCTATATGTGGGGCCCATTCTATACCTCTATATGTGGGGCCCATTCTACATGGTAACCTCTATATGTGGGGCCCATTCTATACCTCTATATGTGGGGCCCATTCTATACCTCTATATGTGGGGCCCATTCTACATGGTAACCTCTATATGTGGGGCCCATTCTATACCTCTATATGTGGGGCCCATTCTATACCTCTATATGTGGGGCCCATTCTACATGGAAACCTCTATATGTGAGGTCCATTCTACATGGAAACCTCTATATGTGGGGCCCATTCTACATGGAAACCTCTATATGTGGGGCCCATTCTACATGGAAACCTCTATATGTGGGGCCCATTCTATACCTCTATATGTGGGGCCCATTCTACATGGTAACCTCTATATGTGGGGCCCATTCTATACCTCTATATGTGGGGCCCATTCTACATGGAAACCTCTATATGTGGGGCCCATTCTACATGGTATCCTCTATATGTGGGGCCCATTCTATACCTCTATATGTGGGGCCCATTCTATATGGAAACCTCTATATGTGGGGCCCATTCTACATGGTATCCTCTATATGTGGGGCCCATTCTACATGGAAACCTCTGAATGTGGGGCCCATTCTACATGGTAACCTCTATATGTGGGGCCCATTCTACATGGATACCTCTATATGTGGGGCCCATTCTACATGGAAACCTCTATATGTGGGGCCCATTCTATACCTCTATATGTGGGGCCCATTCTATACCTCTATATGTGGGGCCCATTCTATACCTCTATATGTGGGGCCCATTCTACATGGTAACCTCTATATGTGGGGCCCATTCTACATGGTAACCTCTATATGTGGGGCCCATTCTACATGGAAACCTCTATATGTGGGGCCCATTCTACATGGTAACCTCTATATGTGGGGCCCATTCTACATGGAAACCTCTATATGTGGGGCCCATTCTACACCTCTATATGTGGGGCCCATTCTACATGGTAACCTCTATATGTGGGGCCCATTCTATACCTCTATATGTGGGGCCCATTCTATACCTCTATATGTGGGGCCCATTCTACATGGAAACCTCTATATGTGGGGCCCATTCTACATGGTAACCTCTATATGTGGGGCCCATTCTACATGGTAACCTCTATATGTGGGGCCCATTCTACATGGAAACCTCTATATGTGGGGCCCATTCTATACCTCTATATGTGGGGCCCATTCTACATGGAAACCTCTATATGTGGGGTCCATTCTATACCTCTATATGTGGGGCCCATTCTACATGGTAACCTCTATATGTGGGGCCCATTCTATACCTCTATATGTGGGGCCCATTCTACATGGTAACCTCTATATGTGGGGCCCATTCTACACCTCTATATGTGGGGCCCATTCTACATGGTAACCTCTATATGTGGGGCCCATTCTACATGGTAACCTCTATATGTGGGGCCCATTCTACATGGAAACCTCTATATGTGGGGCCCATTCTACATGGAAACCTCTATATGTGGGGCCCATTCTACATGGTATCCTCTATATGTGGGGCCCATTCTACATGGTAACCTCTATATGTGGGGCCCATTCTATACCTCTATATGTGGGGCCCATTCTACATGGAAACCTCTATATGTGGGGTCCATTCTATACCTCTATATGTGGGGCCCATTCTACATGGAAACCTCTATATGTGGGGCCCATTCTACACCTCTATATGTGGGGTCCATTCTACACCTCTATATGTGGGGCCCATTCTACATGGAAACCTCTATATGTGGGGCCCATTCTACATGGAAACCTCTATATGTGGGGCCCATTCTATACCTCTATATGTGGGGCCCATTCTATACCTCTATATGTGGGGCCCATTCTACATGGTAACCTCTATATGTGGGGCCCATTCTACATGGTAACCTCTATATGTGGGGCCCATTCTACATGGTATCCTCTATATGTGGGGCCCATTCTACATGGAAACCTCTATATGTGGGGCCCATTCTACATGGAAACCTCTATATGTGGGGCCCATTCTACATGGTAACCTCTATATGTGGGGCCCATTCTACATGGTATCCTCTATATGTGGGGCCCATTCTACATGGAAACCTCTATATGTGGGGCCCATTCTATACCTCTATATGTGGGGCCCATTCTACATGGAAACCTCTATATGTGGGGCCCATTCTACATGGAAACCTCTATACGTGGGGCCCATTCTACACGGAAACCTCAAAGTAAAAAAGTTATTGCATGTGAGTCCCTGTGTCACATCCAGGACAACCCACATCCCTTGGTTCTTCTCAGGGGGCTCCTACATCTGACTTCCCCGTATACACTTGCAAGTTCCATGCATATGATGAAGCAGCATCACAGGCAGCCCAGATCTTGATTCTATATTTTGAGGGGTTAGACAGTATGTACTGCCTGAAGGGGCAGCGGCCCCTAAATGGCACAAGCCATCACAGTTGGTGTGTCGTGTCATGGTGTGTCGTGGTGTGTCGTGTCATGGTGTGTCGTGTTGGGTTATGGTGTGTCGTGTCATGGTGTGTCATGGTGTGTTGTGTTGGGTTATGGTGTGTCGTGTCATGGTGTGTCATGGTGTGTCGTGTCGTGGTGTGTCGTGTTGTGTTGTGGTGTGTCGTTTCATGTTGTGTCGTGGTGTGTTGTGTCGTTTCGTGGTGTGTCGGGTTGTGTCGTTTCGTGGTGTGTCGGGTTGTGTCGTTTCGTGGTGTGTCGTGTTGTGGTGTGTCGGGTCGTGTTGTGGTGTGGTGTGTTTTTGCGGTCCCTCCTCTATCCTTATCTCACCCCCACTTCCCTCCCACCTGGCTGTCTCTACTCAGAAACGGCCAGTCGGTCTGGTGGTTTCATTTAACCAACACCAGTCTTATTACAAGCCAGTCGGTCTGGTGGTTTCATTTAACCAACACCAGTCTTATTACAAGCCAGTCGGTCTGGTGGTTTCATTTAACCAACACCAGTCTTATTACAAGCCAGTCGGTCTGGTGGTTTCATTTAACCAACACCAGTCTTATTACAAGCCAGTCGGTCTGGTGGTTTCATTTAACCAACACCAGTCTTATTACAAGCCAGTCGGTCTGGTGGTTTCATTTAACCAACACCAGTCTTATTACAAGCCAGTCGGTCTGGTGGTTTCATTTAACCAACACCAGTCTTATTACAAGCCAGTCGGTCTGGTGGTTTCATTTAACCAACACCAGTCTTATTATAAGCCAGTCGGTCTGGTGGTTTCATTTAACCAACACCAGTCTTATTACAAGCCAGTCGGTCTGGTGGTTTCATTTAACCAACACCAGTCTTATTACAAGCCAGTCGGTCTGGTGGTTTCATTTAACCAACACCAGTCTTATTACAAGCCAGTCGGTCTGGTGGTTTCATTTAACCAACACCAGTCTTATTACAAGCCAGTCGGTTTGGTGGTTTCATTTAACCAACACCAGTCTTATTACAAGCCAGTCGGTCTGGTGGTTTCATTTAACCAACACCAGTCTTATTACAAGCCAGTCGGTCTGGTGGTTTCATTTAACCAACACCAGTCTTATTACAAGCCAGTCGGTTTGGTGGTTTCATTTAACCAACACCAGTCTTATCACAAGCCAGTCGGTCTGGTGGTTTCATTTAACCAACACCAGTCTTATTACAAGCCAGTCGGTCTGGTGGTTTCATTTAACCAACACCAGTCTTATTACAAGCCAGTCGGTCTGGTGGTTTCATTTAACCAACACCAGTCTTATTACAAGCCAGTCGGTCTGGTGGTTTCATTTAACCAACACCAGTCTTATTACAAGCCAGTCGGTCTGGTGGTTTCATTTAACCAACACCAGTCTTATTACAAGCCAGTCGGTCTGGTGGTTTCATTTAACCTAACACCAGACCTATTACAAGCCAATCGGTCTGGTGGTTTCATTTAACCAACACCAGTCTTATTACAAGCCAGTCGGTCTGGTTGTTTCATTCAACCAACACCAGTCTTATTACAAGCCACTCACTACAATAATGCACCACTGGCTATATACATATATACAGTATATATATATATTCCACTAATGATATATATATATATATATATATATATATATATATATACACTAACTCTTCACTCTGTGGGAAAAATACATTCCACCAAGTACTAGAATTCCACTAATGATTTGGCCTTCCACTAGAAACGACTGGATACAAGATAAAAGACAAGAAAAACTAAATGGCTAGAGACCAGCTTTCTGTAAAACTCTATTTAGGTCCATCTATGTAACATGCTGTAACATCTATTAGGCTGTTCAATGTGATTGTTTTGGTAGTCGTTGGGTCCAGCCAGGGCGGTGACGTTGCCATGTCAACATGTGTGACTGATTCATTGTCTACCGCTTTCCTTTGCCTTTATTCATTCATTTGTTTATACATGTTTTAAAATTAACAATTTGTGTATTCATGTGTTGCTATTTTGATATTTGTATTTTGTTTCTCTGTGCTCATCACGTTTTAAAATTTGCACTAGGGCTGTCAGAGTTAACTGATTAACTGTAATGTAATGTTTTGTAATTTGTGGCACCAAAAAATTGGAGCGCAATTAATCGCATTTTCTGAAAACGTACAATGAAAACATCAAAAAAAGTATCTACCGCTAAGATCTACCATGTACAAACTACTTGACATTGTGTGGTTTCTCAATTTACCTAATTCTGCTCACCATTACTTAAGCCAAAATCAAGATCTTCTTGTAGTCTTTTTAAAAAATCTTAAATTACAGCTCACTGAACAAATTCTGAATTTGCGATTAATCATAATCAGTAGCAGCAAATTCTGCAAGTTGACACGCAATTGATTTTTATTGTTTGACAGCCCTAATTTGCATATGATGTTTTGATATTTATTTACATTTCCGTCCTCTCTGTGTTCATGGCAGACGGCAGCAAACCAGCTTTCTTTTCATCCACAGTGATGATAACTTTATTTATAAAGAATTTCACATACACTGCCTATAGAAAGTCAACACCTCCTTTAAAAACCTCTTGGCAATAGGGGGGCGCCATTTCGACTTTGTAAAAATTCGTTCCCAAATTAAACTGCCTCGTACTCAATTCTTGCTCGTACAATATGCATATTATTATTACTATTGGATAGAAAACACTCTCTAGTTTCTAAAACCGTTTGAATTATTTCTCTGAGTGAAACAGAACTCATTCTGCAGCACACTTCCTGTCAAGGAGTGAGATTTCTGAAATCGAGGTCTCTGTTCTGGGGTCAGTTTATAAATTCCCATGTAAGCTATGGGGCTACATCCTCTAGATGTCAGTAAGCGGTGAGAATTTGAATGGAGTGGATTGCACCATCTGGGGCCCTATATAAGCCCGTGGAACGGAAGGTCCGACCTTTTCAACGGGGCGCCTGGCGCAGGAGGGACATCACAATGGCGTCCTGAAAAGCTTTCGTTTTAGCAGTTCTATATCTCCGGCTCTGATTTAATTTGATTTTTGTCTTAAAAACTTCATAAGGTAGTTAATTTAAACCGACTTATAGCAGTTTATATCAGTTTATTGCGATTTTCTGGAATTTCTTTGTGACGCGCTATCACAAGTTGGACACCTCTCCTGCACATAGCTAGCGTTAGCTGCAATTTCTACAGGAGAAGAGGACATCTTTCAACCAAAAGACGATTGTTCTGGAGAAAGGACACCTTGCCCAAGATTCTGATGGAAGCTCGTCAAATAGTAAGAAGTCTTTATGCTGTTAATTCGTATTTATGTTGAGAAATGTTGAACAATAATTCCGCCATGAATTTCGGTGCGGTCTCGCTTTAGTGCACGCTGTATGTAGCAGTAACGTTAATTTTTAAAATCTAACACAGCGATTGCATTAAGAACTAATTTATCTTTCATTTGCTGTCCAATCTGTATTTTTTAGTCAAGTTTATGATTACTTATCGATTAGAATAGGTGCCTTTCTCAAGATTTCTCCTGACATTTTCTTTGCAGCTCGGCTACTTTTCTCATTGTATAACCACGATTTGTGCCGCTAAATATGCACATTTTCGAACAAACGCTATATGCATTGTGTAATATGATGTTATAGGACTGTCATCTGAAGAATTCTGAGCAGGTCAGTGAAAAAATTTATATCTTTTGCTGGGTTATACGTTGTCGCTATTTTTGGCTTGAATCAATGCTGTTGTATGGTTTGCTATTGTGGTAAGCTAATATAATGCTATATTGTGTTTTCGCTGTAAAACACTTAAAAAATCTGAAACATTGGCTGGATTCACAAGATCTGTGTCTTTCATTTGCTGTACGCTGTGCATTTTTCAGAAATGTTTTATGATGAGTATTTAGGTAATTCACGTTGCTCTCTGTAGTTATTTTCGTCGCTTTGGTGAGAGTTGTGATGGTGGCTGCAATGGTAAACTATGATTTATACCTGACATATGCGCATTTTTCTAACAAAATATATGCTATACAATAAATATGTTATCAGACTGTCATCTGATGAGGTTGTTTCTTGGTTAGTGGCTATTTATATCTTTATTTGGTCGAATTTGTGATAGCTACTGATGCAGTAAAAAAATGGTGGAGTAAAAAAGTGGTGTCTTTTGCTAACGTGGTTAGCTAATAGATTTACATATTGTGTCTTCCCTGTAAAACATTTAAAAAATCAGAAATGATGGCTGGATTCACAAGATGTGTATCTTTCATCTGGTGTCTTGGACTTGTGATTTAATGATATTTAGATGCTAGTATTTACTTGTGACGCTATGCTAGGCTATGCTAGTCAGCTTTTTTACTGATGGGGGTGCTCCCGGATCCGGGTTTGGGAGGAATTAGAGGTTAACTTGTTGCCTTACAAAATGGGATTTAAAAAGATGGAATTGTAATTTTTATTATTATTGATCTACACAAAACACACAGTACCAGTCAAAAGTTTGGACACACCTACTCATTCCAGGATTTTCTTTATTTTTTACTATTTTCTACATCGTAGAATAATAGTAAAGACATCAAAACTATGAAATAACACATATGGAATCACGGAGTAACCAAAAAAGTGTTAAACAAATCAAAATATACTTTATAGTTGAGATTCTTTAACCAACTAAGCCTTAATGACAGCTTTGCACACTCTTGGCATTCTCTCAACCAGCTTCATGAGGTAGTCACCTGGAATGCATTTCAATTAACAGGTGTGCCTTGTTAAAATTTAGTTTGTGGGATTTCTTTCCTTCTTAATGCATTTGAGCCAATCAGTTGTGTTGTGACAAGGTAGGGGTGGTATACAGAAGACAGCCTTATTTGGTAAAAGACCAAGTCCATATTACGGCAAGAACATCTCAAATAAGCAAAGAGAAATGACAGTCCATCATTACTATAAGATATGAAGGTCAGTCAATCCAGAATATTTCAAGAACTTTCAAAGTTTATTCAACAGCAGTCAAGCGCTTTGATGAAACTGGCTCTCATGAGGACCGCCACAGGAAAGGAAGACCCAGAGTTACCTCTGCTGCAGAGCATAAGTTCATTAGAGAGTTACCTGCACCTCAGATTGCAGCCCAAATTAATTATTCACAGAGTTCAAGTAACAGACACATCTCAACATCAACTGTTCAGAGGAGACTGAACAGGGCACACTTAACCAGCATGGCTACCACAGCATTCTGCAGCAGTACGCCATCCCATCTGGTTTGCGCTTATAGTGGGACTATCATTTGTTTTTCAATAGGACAATGACCCAACACACCTCTGGGCTGTGTAAGGGCTATTTGACCAAGAAGGAGAGTGGAGTGCTGCATCAGATGACCTGGCATCCACAATCACCCCACCTTAACTCAATTGAGATGGTTTGGGAGGAGTTGGAACGCAGAGTGAAGGAAAAGCAACCAACAAGTGCTCAGCATATGTGGGAACTCCTTCAAGACTGTTGGAAAAGCATTCAAGGTGAAGCTGGTTGAGAGAATGCCAAGTGTGTAAAGCTGTTAAAAAAAAAACTTCAATGAGTGTGTCCAACCTATTGACTCGTACTGTATATTTAGTTTTATTAATAAAAATGTAATATCTAAAATACAGTTGTTGTATAAGTATTCACCCATTTGTTTAGTCAGGCCTAAATTATCTCAGAAGTAAAATGTGGCTTAACAAATCAGATAAGTTATATGGACTCACTCATTGTTAAATAATAGGGAGTTGATATGATTTTTGAACGACGACTCCTTCCTCTGTCCCCCATACATACAGCATCTGTGAGGTCCCTCAGTCAAATACTGAATTTCAAGCACAGATTAATCTACAAAGACTAGGGAGCTTTTCAAACGCCTTGTAAATATGGGCATCGATTGGTAGATGGATAAAAATAACAAATCAGACCATTTAAGAATGGTCAGGAAAATAACTATGCTGTGGCTGATGTACAGTGGAAAGTATTCACCCCCTTTGGCATTTTTCCTATTTTGTTGCCTTACAACCTGGAATTAAAATAGATTTTGGGGGGGGGAGGGGTTGTATCATTTGAGATAGACAACATGCCAACCACTCTGAAGATACAAAATATTTTTTATTGATATTAGGTGTGGGTGGATTTTTCTACCTCCCTCTGCATTTGAATACTGGACTTTCTGACGGGCTGCCCCCAGGTGGTAAGGGTAGGCAACAACACATCTGCCACACTGATTCTCAATGCGGTAGTCCCTCAGGGGTGCGTGCTTAGTCCCCTCCTGTACTCCCTGTTCAACCACGACTGCTTGACCGCGCTGTGTGATGCCAGGACAACCTCTACTTCAACGTCAACAAAACATAGGAGCTGACCTCGAGGAAACAGAGCACGCCGCCATTTTACATTGACGGGGTTGTAGTGGAGAACGTCGAGAGCGTCAAGTTCCTCCATCTCCATATGACTAAAGGACCTATCATGGTCCAAACACACCAACACAGTCGAGAGGCACGACAACGCCGCTTTCCCCCTCAGGAGGCTGAAAACATTTGTCATGGCAACTGCTCAGCATCTGACCACAAGGTGCTACAGAGGACAACTACTCTGTACATCACTTGGGCTCCGTGTCATCAAGGACCACTATAACAGGCGGTGTCAGAGGAAGTCCATAAAAAACTGTCACAGACTCCAGCCATGCAGCCACAGTCTGTTCTCTCTGCGGTACCAGAGAGCCAAGTCTGGGACCAAAAGGCTCCTGAACGGTTTCTACACCAAAGCCATAACAACGCTGAACTGTTAAAACGGCTACCCAGACGTTTACCACCTACCTACATATACAGCGCCTTCGGAAAGTATTCAGACCCCTTGACTTTTTCCACATTGTTAAGTTACATCCTTATTCTGAAACTGATTAAATCCTTTTTTTTGTTTCCCTCGTCAATCTATACACAATACTTCATAATGACAAAGCAAAAACAGGTTTTTATACATTTACATAAGTATTCAGACCCTTTACTCAGTACTTTGTTGAAGCACCACTGACAGCAATTTCAGCCTCGAGTCTTCTTGGATATGACGCTACAAGCTTGGCACATTCTTCCCTGCAGATCCTCTCAAGCTCTATCAGGTTGGGATCGGGAGAGTTGCTGCACAGATATTTTCAGGTCTCGAATGCAGAGATGGTTGTCCTTCTGGAAGGTTCTCCCATCTCCACAGAGGAACTCTAAAGCTCTGTCAGAGTGACCATCGAGTCCGTGGTCAGGGAGACTTCTCCACAGAGGAACTCTAAAGCTCTGTCAGAGTGACCATCGAGTCCGTGGTCAGGGAGACTTCTCGCCAGATTGCTCAGTTTGGCACTAGGAAGTCTTGGTGGTTCCAAACGTCTTCCATTTTAAGAATGATGGTGGCCATTTTGTTCTTGGGGCCTTCAATGCTGCAGAAATATGTTGGTACCTTTCACCCGATCTGAGCCTCGACACAATCCTGTCTCGGAGCTCTACGGACAATTCCTTCAACATCATGGCTTGTTTTTTTGCTCTGACATGCACTGTCTACTGTGGGACCTTATAGAGACAGCTGTGTACCTTTCCAAATCATGTCCAATCAATTGAATGTACCACAGGTGGACTCCAATCAAGTTGTAGAAACATTTTCAAGGATGATCAATGGAAACAGGATGCACCTGAGCTTAATTTCGAGTCTCATAGCCAAGGGTCTGAATACTTAAAAAAGGTATTTGTTTATTTTTAATACATTTGCTAAAATTTCAAAAAACCTGTTTTCGCTTTGTCATTATTGGGGTAATGTGTGTAGATTGCTGAGTTCAAATTTAATTTAATCCATTTTAGAATAAGGCTTTAACGTAACAAAATGTGGATCAAGTCAAGGGTCTGAATACTTTTTGTACTCCCCCCCCCCCCCGCCCCCTCCCCCCCCCCCCAACTACCTCGTACCCCAGTACACAGACTCTGTACTGATACCTCTTGTATATTATTTTACTGTGTTACTATTTATCTATTTTATAACTTTTCAAAATGTATTTTTGGTTTAAGGGCTCGTAAGTAAGCATTTCACAGTAAAGTCCACACTTCCTCTATTCGGCGCATGTGACAAATACAATTTGATTTTGATCACATGACATAGTCTCTCTCGCGCGCGTGTGTGTGTGTGGTGTGTGTGTGTGTGTTAGAGAGAGAAAGAGCATCACACAGGGGAGTGTAAACCAGCCAGACAGGACTTTGGAATGCAACAATCAGGAATCTGAAGATCTCTTGCTAAGTTCTAACATCAAACACAGAAGCGCTTGGTGAGAGAAAGAGGTATTTTATTATTTCATAAACCTTTTGCTGTTTACCATGTAATATAATGTTTACAATCACAAGAAACAGTACATTACATTTAGAAAGATAAAATATATTTAAAACATTTATAAAATAAGGCCTACATACACTGTTACGGATACAGATCCTGTGTGTGTTTGTTTTCTCTCCATCATCAGTCGCCACTCTGAAGACACACCTGCTTCTTTTCCTTACCCAATCACATCCCCTTGGTTTTAAAAGGAAGCCCAATCAGTTGTCACTGAAGACACACCTGCTCCTTTTCCCTTACCCAATCACATCCCCTTTGTAACGGCTCTCTTTTGGTGAGTGAGTTGACCAAGGCGCAGCGCGTGATGAATACATAATGTTTTAATGACAAGACGGAAAAACACGAAACGAAATACACTTGAATGATTTACAAAATAACAAAACGAACTAGACAGACCTAAACTATGAACTTACATGAAAACGAGGAACACATAAACAGGAACGACCGAACGAACAAGACGAGACAGTACCGTGTGGTGCAAAATACACAGACACAGCGACAATCACCCACAAACAAACAGTGAGAACAACCTACCTTAATATGACTCTCAATTAGAGGAAAACGCAAAACACCTGCCTCTAATTAAGAGCCATAAAAGGCAACCCAAAACCAACATAGAAACAGAAAACATAGACTGCCCACCCAAAACTCACGCCCTGACCATCACACACATACAAAACAACAGAAAACAGGTCAGGAACGTGACACCCTTGGTTTTAAAAGGAAGCCCAATCAGTTGTCACTGAAGATTTCTCATTTGTTTTTGAACGTACATCTCACTTTGTCCGTTATGCTGTGAGTATTGTATTGTTATGGTGTATGACTGTTGGTTTGTTGGTGAGAAAAGGGGATAACCAGCCAAGTCGTCCTTTTTATTTGCAATAAAATGCAAATGAATTACTTAAAAATCATACAATGTGATTTTAGATTCCGTCTCTCACAGTTGAAGTGATAAAAATTACAGACCTCTACATGCTTTGTAAGTAGGAAAACCTGCAAAATCGGCAGTGTGTCAAATACTTGTTCTCCCCACTGTATATCGACGGAATTAATCGAACAAAAGGACCATTTGTGATGTTTATGGGACATATTGGAGTACCAACAGAAGAAGCTCGTCAAAGGTAAGGCATGAATTATATCTTTATTTTTGCGTTTTGTGTCGCGCCTGGAAGGTTAAAATATGATGGTCTGTGATTGTTAGCTGGGGTGCTATCCTCAGATAATAGCATTGTTTGCTTTCGCCGTAAAGCATTTTTTTTAATCTGACACGTTGGCTGGATTCACAAGTGTAGCTTTAATTTGGTGTATTGAATGTGTGATTTGATGAAAGTAAAATTTTTATAGTAATGTATTTGAATTTGGCGCTCTGCATTTTCACTGGATGTTGGCCAGGTGGGACGCTACCGTCCCACATATCCCAGAGAGGTTAACACGTGATAGTTTGTTCAGTTTGTTCAGTTGCATCCTTCTCCCCATCTAATACCTCCGTTTACAACTGCCCTGATAGTCTAGTCCTGCAGACAAACGCTTGAGACATTTGCACAATTCTTATAATAATCATCAATAAGTAACTTAGTGGATGTTCTAATAAGTATCAACAGCAACATGGGCACCTTGAAAATAACCTTTAAAATAATCTTTAAAATATATATCCTCAATTTTCTGTAAATATTTCCAGATGATTAAAATGACCAGTAAATTAGCATGGTTGTGAAAGAATGCTGTAATTGTGGGCAGATTTGTGGGGAAGTGTGTCAGCGTTACAAAAACGTTCAAAAAATGTACAAATTCCTTTCCAGATGGAGACCATCCAGATGTAGAAGTGTCCCCAAGCAGTACTCAGCCCATCGCTGACATTTGTAGCGGTCTCTCTTTGTTCTCGCATGATAGCGGTCTCTCTTAGTTCTCGCATGATAGCGCGCGCTATGCCGACAATCTCACCGACATAGGCTGTACCACCATTGACTTGTACCATCTCATCTACCTTCGTAAACAACTCCCTAACCTGTCGTTCGTCGTTCCTGGATTTGTTGTTGAAGATACAGTATCTGTCACCACACATTTTCACAAGGTTTTTAAGATCATCGTTTGCCTGTATATTTTGTTCAATGTTTTGGCTGCTGAGTTTATCACCATGTGTAAAGAGAACCACTGCATATTTCAACGCCTCCTCACCAAATGCCTTTTTGAGTAAGTAAATTATCTCATCATCATTCTTTTCAAACCTGCCCAGCTCAACCACTAAGACAAATGCATGCAGCCCCTCTTCAGCGAGCAGGCAACTCTTCATCATCTCATTAAACACATGCTGAGGAGTGTGTTTCCCCTTGGAGAGGCCAGGTGTGTCTATCACCTTGACTTCACTTCCTGCCACTACTGCCGATTTGACCTCGCTCTTTTCTGTTACTGAGTTAAAGCTACAGTCAGACCGGAACTGATCTGATCCTCTCAGACCCAAAATGGTGTTTCCCGATGCACTCTTCCCAACTCCACTTCTGCCCAGCAACACAATTCTTCTCTCAGCTGAGCTCTCCATGGTGTTTTCTGAATTCATGTTGGAAGCTGATGAAGGAACGCAAATTTGTAAAACACTTTTTTTTTTTTTTGTTAATAGAACGACTGATACTGACAATTGTCTCAATAACAAGACATTTCCCCAGATATCCTTTTCAAATGGAATACATACTTTAACCCGCTTGTATTTAACAGTTTCTACAGGAACAACATTTTACAGCACTTACCAGTCTTCTGGAGTGCGTCTAGTTTGGTCAGAAGATTGTCAACCTGATCACGACTCTCAATCTTATTGTTGAACAGATAGCACCTCCCCTGAAATTTCATCACTGCTTCACGGAAGTCTTCAGCTCCTTCTTCTCGAATAATTTCCTCCACTGTCAGCTCATCTGCCATGTCACCATGTGTCAAAAGGATAAAGCTTCTTTTCATTCCATCTTTACCAACTATGTCTTCAATTCTCTCCACGGCTTCTTTCTCTTCATTTGTGAACCTGTCCACTTTAACTATCACAAGGAAAACACAGGGGACAGGAGATTCCTTGGCCCGCTTGCATTCTGCCTCAATCAGACCATCAGAGCTGTTGGTGCTGAAAATACCCACAGTGTCCACCACAGAGATTTTAAGACCATTAATTATGCACATTTCTTCTGCACAATCTTTTGTCACAGAGGCTAAACTCCGTTTGGACAGAAAAGCTTTCCTTCCCAGGATGGTGTTTCCTGACGCACTCTTCCCAACGCCTGTTTTGCCCAACAGGACAATCCTAAGGTCCGGTGACTCTGTCATTCGAGACTCAGCCATCACTTCCGTCTTAAGATGTCCCGAGGATCACTATAGAAAACAACAAGCGTTAAGCACCTTCAGCAGGTGGAGGTGAGTCATTGATGAGCTTTGCTGAACGAACTGTGAAAAATATTGTTAGTTTATCTGAAGAGAATAAAGTAGGATATCCATATAGATCTATCAATGACAATGAGGGAGAAAAACAACAAATTTATTATTATTATTCCTTCGGTCAACTGAAGTCGATGAAATTCTCCGGTTGGAACATTATTCAAGATGTATGTTAACAACATACATCAATAAAGATTGATTCAGTACATCGTTTGACATGTTTCTACTGACTGTAACGGAACTTTTGGACATTTTCGTCACGTTATAGTGGACGGTAGTGGACGCGCTTTGGGTGGGGCGTTTGGTAAACATGTCCAAAGTAGCTAATTTGACAAATAACGGACATTATTGAACAAATACATTATTTATTGTGACCTGGGAGTCCTAGGACTACATTCTGATGGATTCAACAAAGGTAAGGAAACATTTATCATGTATTTTCTGGTTTCTGTTGAGTCCAACATGGCGGCTAATTTGGCTATTGTTCTGAGCTCCGTCTCAGATTATTGCATGATTTGCTTTTTCTGTAAAGTTTTTTTGAAATCTGACACAGCGGTTGCTTTAAGGAGAGGTATATCTATAATTCCATGTGTATAACTTGTATTATCATCAACATTTATGATGAGTATTTCTGTTGAAACGATGTGGCTATGCAAAGTCACTTGATGTTTTTGCAACTAGTGAATCTAACTCGCCAATGTAAACTCCGATTTTTTTATATAAATATGAACTTAATCAAACAAAACATGCATGTATTGTGTAACATGAAGTCCTATGAGTGTCATCTGATGAAGATAATCAAAGGTTAGTGATTCATTTTCTCTATTTCTGTTTTTTGTGAAAGCTATATTTCGCTGGAAAAAATGGCTGTGCTTATTGTGGTTTTGTGGTGACCTAACATAATCGTTTGTAGTGCTTTCGCTGAAAAACATATTTGAAATCGGACACTTTGGTGGGATTAACAACAAGATTACCTTTAAAATGATAAGACACATCTACTGTATGTTTGAGGAATTTTAATTATGAGATTTCTGCTTTTTGAATTTGGCGCCCTGCACTTTCACTTGCTGTTGTCATATCGATCCCGGTAGCGGGATTGCAGCCATAAAAGGTTTTAATTAACCTGTTGAGGATGGGGGCGCTGTTGAGACTATTTATGCTAATCGTGTAATTTTTGAAACGGCTTCCCACAAAATCCTTGATCGTACAATATGCATATTATTATTATTATTGGATAGAAAACAGTCTATAGTTTCTATAGGAGTTGAAATTTTGTCTCTAAGTGGAACAGAGCCCATTCTACAGCAATTTCCCTGACATGGAGTCAGATTTCAGAAATTTTGGCCACTGTTCTGGAGTCAGTTAAAAGGGCACTGTTATTGCTATGACTATACGGACACTGCTTACGTCTTCCCCTGGATGCCTTTACGTGATGACGATTTGAATGGGGTCGATTGCGCGTTCACAGGCCCTATAAATAAAAAAACCCTGTAGGTAGGAGCTCCTTTGCAGCTGCGTAATGCGCGTGGAGGACATCGACCTGCTATTTTTCCAAGCGTTAGTTTAGCCTGTTATATTTTTCCGGTCATGTTTTTACTCGTTATAGGAGTTAAAAACATCATAAGGTAGTTAATTGAAAGCGTTTTATAGCAATTTATATCCGTTTAGTGCGATTTTGGGACATTTATTTCTTTAACGCTGTGAATAGCTGGGCACGCTTCCAGTTCATCCCGAACGCAGTTGGCATTTCCACATGGCAAGAGGACAGCTTTCCACCAAAAGACGATTACTCCCAAGAAAGGATCCTTTGCCCAAGATACTGATGGAAGAACAGCTCAAAGTAGGACATTTTTATTATGATAAATCGTGTTTCTGTCGAAAATTTTTAGTGGCTTAGGACGCCATGTTTTTTGACGTAGCTTCGCTTGGCGCAAACTGTATTGAAAAGTAAGGATAAATTAAAAAATGTAATTCCGCAATTGTATTAAGAATTAAATTGTCTATCAATCCCTGTCCACCCTATATTTTTTAGTCACGTTTATGAGTATTTATGTATAAGAGTAGATCACTGTCTAAGTGGCGCAAGGACATTTTCTGACCAGCTGAGCTACATTTCACATTGTCTAACCATGATTTTGGTGGCTAAATATAAACATTTTCGATCAAACTCTATATGGATTGTGTAATATGATGTTACAGGAGTGTCATCTGAAGAATTCTGAGAAGGTTAGTGAAAAAATTAATATATTTTGGCGATGTTGACTTTTATCGCTCACTTTGGCTAGAATCAATGCTGGGCTGCTATGTGCTATGTGCTATGCTAATATAACGATTTATTGTGTTTTCGCTGTAAGACACTTAGAAAATCTGAAATATTGTCTGTATTCACAGGATCTGTGTCTTTCGATTCGTGTATGCTGTGCATTTTTACGAAATGTTTGATGATTAGTAAGTAGGTAAACACGTTGCTCTAAGTAGTTTTTCTATTCCATTTGTGACGGTGGGTGCAATTGTAACCTATGCCATCTACCTGAAATATGCACTTTTTTCTAACAAAACCTATCCCATACCATAAATATGTTATCAGACTGTCATCTAATGAGTTTTTTTCTTGGTTAGGGGCTATAAATATCTTAGTTTAGCCGAATTGGTGATAGCTACTGGTGTTGGTGGACAAATAAAAGATGGTGGATTATGCTAATGTGTTTTTAGGTAATAGATGTACATCTTTAGATATTGTGTCTTCCCTGTAAAACATTTTAAAAATCGGACATGTTGACTGGATTCACAAGATCTGTGTCTTTCATTAGCTGTATTGGACTTTAATGTGTGAAAGTTAAATATTTAAAAAAAATATTTTTTTTGAATTTCGCGGCACTGGTTTTTCAGTGGGGGTGGGGGGGGAGTGCCGCTAGCGGCACACTCATCCTAGACAGGTTAAAGTACGTAGTTACACGGCACAAAAGTCATTTATTTATCGTCTCTAATTTAACAGCAAAGAGGCCCCTTCCAATAATTTTCTATTTTGGCTTTGTTGAAGTCCTTCTTTGTCATCCCCTGACAAGCTGAATGGTACCGTCTCTGGCACACAGAGCATTCTATCTGCAGTATTAAAAACATATATAATAATAATAATGATAATATAATAATAATAATATTAATAATAATTAAAAATATTAAACAGGGTTATGTTTATTTATGTAACAGTTTACCTTTAGTCCGTCTCCTCGCCCAGAACCGGGGCGAACCAGGGACCCTCTGCACACATCAACAACGGTCACCCACGAGGCGTCGTTACCCATCGCTCCACAAAAGCCGCGGCCCTTGCAGAGCAAGGGGAACCACTACTTCAAGGTCTCAGAGCGAGTGACGTCACCGATTGAAAGGCTATTAGCGCGCACCACCGCTAACTAGCTAGCCATTTCACATCGGTTACATTTACATGTCATTTTCAGTTCTGGAATACCCAAATTATGTTACATGCTTTTGCAATTAGGAACATTTTCAAATTGAATTGGATTTTTGTTCAATTGCTAAATTGTCTTTAATAATTAAGACACTAACAGCTTACAGACGGTAGGCAATTAAACCTGTCTAGGATCAGCGTGGCGCTAGCGGCACACCCCCCCCCCCCCCCCCCACTGAAAAACCAGTGCCGCGAAATTCAAAAAAAAATTTTTTTTTAAATATTTAACTTTCACACATTAAAGTCCAATACAGCTAATGAAAGACACAGATCTTGTGAATCCAGTCAACATGTCCGATTTTTAAAATGTTTTACAGGGAAGACACAATATGTAAAGATGTACATCTATTACCTAAAAACACATTAGCATAATCCACCATCTTTTATTTGTCCACCAACACCAGTAGCCATCACCAATTCGGCTAAACTAAGATATTTATAGCCCCTAACCAACAAAAAAACTCATTAGATGACAGTCTGATAACATATTTATGGTATGGGATAGGTTTTGTTAGAAAAAAGTGCATATTTCAGGTAGATGGCATAGGTTACAATTGCACCCACCGTCACAAATGGAATAGAAAAACTACTTAGAGCAACGTGTTTACCTACTTACTAATCATCAAACATTTCGTAAAAATACACAGCATACACGAATCGAAAGACACAGATCCTGTGAATACAGACAATATTTCAGATTTTCTAAGTGTCTTACAGCGAAAACACAATAAATCGTTATATTAGCATAGCACATAGCACATTGCAGCCCAGCATTGATTCTAGCCAAAGTGAGCGATAAAAGTCAACATCGCCAAAAGATATTAATTTTTTCACTAACCTTCTCAGAATTCTTCCGATGACACTCCTGTAACATCATATTACACAATCCATATAGAGTTTGATCGCAAATGTTTATATTTAGCCACCAAAATCATGGTTAGACAATGTGAAATGTAGACAAGCTGGTCAGAAAAAGTCCTTGCGCCACTTAGACAGTGATCTACTCTTATACATAAATACTCATAAACGTGACTAAAAAATATAGGGTGGACAGGGATTGATAGACAATTTAATTCTTAATACAATTGCGGAATAACATTTTTTAATTTATCCTTACTTTTCAATACAGTTTGCGCCAAGCGAAGCTACGTCAAAAAACATGGCGTCCTAAGCCACTAAAATGTTTCGACAGAAACACGATTTATCATAATAAAAATGTCCTACCTTGAGCTGTTCTTCCATCAGTATCTTGGGCAAAGGATCCTTTCTTGGGAGCAATCGTCTTTTGGTGGAAAGCTGTCCTCTTGCCATGTGGAAATGCCAACTGCGTTCGGGATGAACTGAAAAGCGTGCCCAACTATTCACATCGTTGCAAAAATAAATGTCCCAAAATCGCACTAAACGGATATAAATTGCTATAAAACGCTTTAAATTAACTACCTTATGATGTTTTTAACTCCTATAACGAGTGAAAAGATGACCGGAGAAATATAACAGGCTAAACTAACGCTTGGAACAGGAGGGGGTCGGTGTCCTCCACGCGCGTTACGCAGCAAGAAAAGACTTGCTAGCCTCAGGGTTTTTTCATTTGTAGTGCCTGTGAACGCGCAATCGACCCCATTGGAATCGTCATCACGTAAAGGCATCCAGGGGAAGACGTAAGCAGTGTCCGTATAGTCATAGCAAAAACAGTGCCCTTTTAACTGACTTCAGAACAGTGGCCAACATTTCTCAAATCTGACTCCATGTCAGGGAAATTGCTGTAGAATGGGCTCTGTTCCACTTAGAGACAAAATTTCAACTCCTATAGAAACTATAGACTGTTTTCTATCCAATAATAATAATAATATGCATATTGTACGATCAAGGATTTTGTGGGAAGCCGTTTCAAAAATTACCCAATTAGCATAAATAGTCTAAACAGCGCCCCCATCCCCAACAGGTTAACATGTGGAACTGTTGCACTAAAAATGCAAACATTGATTTGGCATACAATTTAAGATGGTAACCATTGCACAACTTAATGTAAACATTGTCTAATTTCATATAGAACAAATTGCACTTAAAATTATTTATTTAAAAGTTATTACAAATAAATGCATATTTTCACCTTTTTCTGAGACAATCACTGAATTAGTTATTGATTTCTTCATCTTTAAATGCAATATTTGAGATGATGTATTTCTATCAAATCAAAACTGGATTTATTTCCCCTCAAAACAAAGGTCGTACAAGTATGCTAGACATTTATTGAATAAATCATACCTAGTTTGAAGTTTCTGTGACAAAGGGTGAATTAGTTATTGATTTATACAATTTTAAATGTCTTTTGGCGAATGCCTGTTCAATGCCTGTTTAACATCTGAATATAAAACCAACTTTACCTTTGGTCATGAAGAGAAAGAGAAGTGTAGGCTATTTCCTCAGGCGCAACCCAACAACCTCAGCAATTTACCACTTGCTTCAAATTGCAAATGTATTTTAAATCCTTTCTCTTCCTTTCTGACTTCCCGAAGAGATAAAACCCCACCCACTAAAGCGTCGAGCGCGTTCAAACGTCTCCGAGTGAACTACGATGTAAATATGATCCACATTGAATGCCCAATGAGACAAATGGTGAACTGTGCTACAGTCACAACTTGATAAACTATCTCTCGAATTTTACGGCATGTGATTATGAAAAAGAAACACTCACTAATGATAGGCCAAGCAGGTAATGATTACATTAGCTTTGAATAAAATCTTTACACTTACCTTTAACAACCTATAATAAGGTCTGATTTATCGGTTAAACGTCCTCCACATAACTACTTTCGGTTGTGAATGTTACATAACAACAGCGCAAGAGACTTCCTCCTTTTATTTTTCTTCGTCTTCTTCTTCTATATTTTATATGGCGGTTGACAACCAACTATAGGGTGCATTACCGCCACCAACTGGACTGGAGTGTGGACCAGAGACAAGGACGGTCTAAATCCTACCCAATAATCTCGTCTCCCTAAGGAAACTAAATACATAATTAAATACTACTCCTGTTCAACTCCCTCTCCCAACCACACCTCTCCCACTACATAGTCCTGTTCAACTCCCTCTCCCAACCACACCTTTCCCACTACATAGTCCTGTTCAACTCCCTCTCCCAACCACACCTCTCCCACTACATAGTCCTGTTCAACTCCCTCTCCCAACCACACCTCTCCCACTACATAGTCCTGTTCAACTCCCTCTCCCAACCACACCTCTCCCACTACATAGTCCTGTTCAACTCCCTCTCCCAACCACACCTCTCCCACTACATAGTCCTGTTCAACTCCCTCTCCCAAACACACCTCTCCCACTACATAGTCCTGTTCAAAGCATGCGCAGACCAACTGTCAAGTGTCTTCACTGACATTTTCAACCTCTCCCTGACCGAGTCTGTAATATCTAAATGTTTTAAGCAAATCACCATAGTCCCTGTGCCCAAGGAAGTGAAGGTAACCTGCCTAAATGATTACCGCCCCGTGGCACTCACATCGGTAGCCATGAAGAGCTTTGAAAGGCTGGTCATGGCTCACATCAACAGCATCATCCCGGAAACCCTGCTTTGAGTACACGTCCTGGTAATCCATCTGGCCCAGTGGCTTTGTGAATATTGACCTGTTTAAAGGTTTTGTTCACATCGGCTACCGAGAGCGTTATCACATAGTCATCCAGAACAGCTGGTGCTCTTGTGCGTGCTTCAGTGTTGCTTGCCTCGAAGCAAGCATAAAAGGCATTTAGCCAGTCTGGTAGGCACGCGTCACTGGGCAGCTTGCTGCTGGGTTTCCCTTTGTAGTCCGTAATAGTTTTCAAGCCCTGCCACCTCTGTCGAGTATCAGAGCCGGTGTAGTAGGATTCAATCTTAATCCTGTATTGATGCTTTGCCTGGTTGATGGTTCGTCGGAGGGTATAGCGGGATTTCTTAGAAGCGTCCGGAATAGCTACACAAACAGTGTAGCTATTCCCTCCACAAGGCAATCAAACAAGCTAAGCGTCAGTATAGAGACAAAGTAGAGTTGCAATTCAATGGCTCAGACACGAGGTATGTGGCAGGGTCTACAGTCAATCACGGATTACAAAAAGAAAACCAGCCCCGTCGCGGACCAGGATGTCTTGCTCCCAGACAGACTAAATAACTTCTTTGCTTCGCTTTGAGGACAATACAGTGCCACTGACACGACCCGCTACCAAAACCTGCGGACTCTACCAAAACCTGCAGCTGCAGGCCCAGACATCATCCCCAGCCGCGTCCTCAGAGCATGTGCAGACCAGCTGGCTGGTGTGTTTACGGACAAATTCAATCAATCCTTATCCCAGTCTGCTGTTCCCACATGCTTCAAGATGCTTGTTCCTGTTCCCAAGAAAGCTAAGGTAACTGAGCTAAACGACTACCGCCCCGTAGCACTCACTTCCGTCATCATGAAGTGCTTTGAGAGACTAGTCAAGGACCATATCACCTCCACCTGCCATCCTAGACCCACTTTAATTTGCTTACCGCCCCAATAGGTCCACAGACGACGCAATCGCCATCACACTGCACACTGCCCTAACCCATCTGGACAAGAGGAATACCTATGTGAGAATGCTGTTCATCGACTACAGCTCAGCATTTAACACCATAGTACCCTCCAAACTCGTCATTAAGCTCAAGACCCTGGGTCTCGACCCCGCCCTGTGCAACTGGGTCCTGGACTTCCTGACGGGCCGCCCCCAGGTGGTGAGGGTAGGTAACAACATCTCCACCCCGCTGATCCTCAACACTGGGGTCCCACAAGGGTGTGTTCTGAGCCCTCTCCTGTACTCCCTGTTTACCCATGAATGTGTGGCCATGCACGCCTCCAACTCAATCCTCAAGTTTGCGGACGACACTACATTGGTAGGCTTGATTATCAACAACAACGAGACGGCCTACAGGGAGGAGGTGAGGGCACTCGGAGTGTGGTGTCAGGAAAATAACCTCACACTCAACGTCAACAAAACAAAGGAGATGATTGTGGACTTAAGGAAACAGCAGATGGAGCACCCCCCTATCCACATCGACGGGACAGTAGTGGAGAGGGTAGTAAGTTTTAAGTTCCTCTGCGTACACATCACGGACAAACTGAATTGGTCCACCCACACAGACAGCTTTGTGAAGAAGGCGCAGCAGCGCCTCTTCAACCTCAGGAGGCTGAAGAAATTTGGCTTGTCACCAAAAGCACTCACAAACTTTTACAGATGCACAATCGAGAGCATCCTGTCGGGCTGTATCACCGCCTGGTACGGCAACTGCTCCGCCCACAACCGTAAGGCTCTCCAGAGGGTAGTGAGGTATGCACAACGCATCACCGGGGGCAAACTACCTGCCCTCCAGGACACCTACACCACCCGATGTCACAGGAAGGCCATAAAGATCATCAAGGACAACAACCACCCAAGCCACTGCCTGTTCACCCCGCTATCATCCAGAAGGCGAGGTCAGTACAGGTGCATCAAATCAGGGACCGAGAGACAGAAAAACAGCTTCTATCTCAAGGCCATCAGACTGTTAAACAGCCACCACTAACATTGAGTGGCTGCTGCCAACATACTGACTCAACTCCAGCCACATTAATAATGGAAATTGATGTAAAAAACGTATCACTAGCCACTTTAAACTATCCCACTTTTATGTTTACATACCCTACATTACTCATCTCATATGTATATACTGTACTCGATACCATCTACTGCATCTTGCCTATGCCGTTCTGTACCATCACTCATTCATATATCTTTATGTACATATTCTTTCATTCCTTTACACTTGTGTGTATAAGGTAGTAGTTGTGGAATTGTTAGGTTAGATTACTTGTTGGATATTACTGCATTGTCAGAACTAGAAGCACAAGCATTTCGCTACACTAACATTAACATCTGCTAACCATGTGTATGTGACAAATAAAATTTGATTTTCTCCTTGAAAGCAGCAGCTCCAGCCGTTAGATCGATGAGGATGTTGCCTGTAATCCATGGCTTCTGGTTGGGATATGTACGTACAGTCACTGTGGGGACGTCATCGATGCACGTATTGATCAAATCAAATCAAATGTATTTATATAGCCCTTCGTACATCAGCTGATATCTCAAAGTGCTGTACAGAAACAGCAAAAACAGCAAAATTGATGAAGCCGATGACCCAGGTGGTGTATTCCTCAATGCCATTGGATGAATCCCGGAACATAATCAAGTCTGTTCTAGCAAAACAGTCCTGTTGCGTAGCATCCGCGTCATCTGACCACTTCTGTATTGAGCAAGTCACTGGTGCTTCCTGCTTTAGTTTTTGCTTTTAAGCAGAAATCAGGAGGATAGAATTATGGTCAGATTTGCCTAATGGTCGAGGCTTTGTATACATCTCTGTGTGTGGAGTAAAGGTGGTCTAGAGTTTTTTTTTCTCCACTGGTTGCACATTTAACATGTAACATGCTGGTAAAAAAACATGACATGGCAATTCAAGACAGTAGAAACAGACTGGCACCTAGTGAACTGACATTAGCCAGTTTGACAGTAGGCCTGAATAGATACAGGATCAGATTTGCCTCTGTGGATCGATGTTCAATATTAACGATAATGAATATCTGATAATGAACGATAGGCCAGTATAATTCTGCATCATCTGAGCACCGAATTCAAAGCGAAAGGCTTCAAATCAAATCACACTTTAATTGTCACATGCTTCGTAAACAACAGCTGTAGACTAACATTGAAATGCTTACTTACAGGCTCTTCCCAACAACGCAGAGAACAAGACAAAAGATAAATAGAAAAGTAATAACACGTAATAATAAACCAATACAGAGTAACTTGTCTGTTTTATTCATTTGTATTTTGGTATAAAGAGACAATGTACAACAATACATTTGTGCTCAAACATTATAAAACAGTTATAACCAATGTGGTCCTCATTACAGTCATATATTTACAAAATACAGTATATGAAAAAGTATACCCTAAAAAACAATATATACATACCAGTACAGTAAACCATACTTGCATGAATGATTATTACAAAGCTGTGCAGCCTGAGGCATTTTGCATGGCAATAACCGGCTGACAAAATGTCATGACTGTCACAGCCTTAGTAGGAAGCTCCTATAGACCACTGAGTTGTTCTCCTTCAGAGTCAGTGAACAGGTACAACAGGTACAACAGGTTATAACATTTACAGAAAAGACAGAAATGTCAAAGGTGGAGGTGTTTCTGTTTATATTCAGAACCACATTCCTGTAAAGATTATTCAGATCCATCAGATGTAGTGATCATAATATAATATCCATGTCTAGGAAAACCAAAGTTGCAAAGACTGGACCTAAAATTGCGTATATGTGATCATAAAATAGGTTTTGTAGTGATTCCTATGTCGAAGATGTGAAAAATATTTGTTGATCTGACGTGTGTAATGAGTAAAAATCCTCATTGTTTTTTGCACAGGCTGCACACACTTCATCAGTCTCTCATTCACAATTTGACAATTTCCTGGCAGAATCCCTCGTGTGGCCGTAACGCCCCCAAATCCATGTCTTTTGTGGCCAGTGGCCGTTGTGCCCTTGGGCTGAATATTATAATCTTTATCATTTATTATATTATATTATAATCTTCCGGCTGCCAATCACTGTGTTCCAAAGCACCTCTCACTCACATGGCTCTCTCAGATATCTACATTTTTATTAGCCAATCACGTGATCATGTCCTTCTCATAGGCATCTCACCTAAGAAGTAGGCTACAAGTGAAGACAGACACATCGGTGACACAACTGCACACGTCCTCCTTATCCAATTCCGAGGTGCATATTGAAGATATTGGAAGAACTGTGCACATTTACTTTCGTCAGCCAACAAGATGAGTAGGCCAAACAAACAGCAAAAGCTCTAGCCTATGTCAATCTACTAACACCCATAGTACAAAAGTCGACCTATTCCATTGGTCAACTTGTCCTTCTGTGCGAGAAAGACATATTGCAAACATAGTCTGGGACAGTTGTGGAATGCGATAGATCCCAAATTAATACAACCACTAGCATCAACAACAACAAAAAATTACGCAATGTGGCCGATGCAACAGATCAGAACGTTTAGCATAAAATGTTGATAAACTATTAGTTTCTTCACATTATAAGCGATGCGCACATGGTAGTAGGATATAAGAGTGAATGTTCCATTAGCAGGAAAACACTATTATCATCAGTGACCACAAACGTAATGATGCAGATAATGCATTTATTATAAAGGTGCATTTATTTATGGTGAAAATTATCTTCCCCAAACTTGAAACTCACATGCTGCGTATATATGCCAGTTAGTCTCTACGCCCCTTGTAAAGCTGATTTAATATGCTTAATTTTAAGAAGTTGTTTGGACACTTAGTTGTGATACAAATCTTATCAGAGCATATAGGCCTGTGGGCTAGGCTACATGAGGTATGCAACTATGATTTGTCGAAAAAAAAAGGCATGCTCTGTTTCTTGCCTTACTGAACACAAGCTGGGCATCAAGTGATAATACACCATTCACATGTGACAGGCTAATATTGTCACCCATCAGACTATTCTTGATTTAATCTTATCTTTACATATACTAAATGATATATGTGTGAAATGTATTTTGATTTAGAATGGACCATTATCAGGCACCTGAATCGAAACAAGGGGAATAAATATATGTCATCTACGCACTTAAATAGCGAATGGAGGCCGCTTTTCCCCGTGGTTCATTTTCATGCCAGCCAGGTAGGCTATACTCCTGTTGTAAAGAGAAGCAATGTGCTTAATATTAGGAAAGAAGTTAAGAAATAAATACAGTAGGCCTACTGTATAGAGAGCTGATGGGATCCTCCTCTTTTTTGATAGAGGCCATCACTCTGTTTTCTCACGCAATTGCATATCCTATAGAAATGTTGAGCAACATGAGCTCCCATGAAGTGTTTGATTAGATTTTCCATTACATTTGTATTGATGTCAGAGTGATTAGAGGGACAATAGAGTGCTGAGAACAAGGCAGTTAGCAAGTTTGGTAGACTACTAATGACAAGCAGCAGCACCAGAGCTTGGAGAAGACTAATTACCGTGACTAAACGGTCATGTGGAATTTGACTGTGGCCATTACCCGTAACTGCCTAGTCACCGTAACAGCCATAGTTATGTATATTATGTATTTCTGGCAGCGGCTAATTGGGGATCCAATTGGGGATAAAATGCTAAATACTAAAATCAATCAATCCATTAGTTTCCAGATTTAGGCAACTTCTATGCATATTGCTTAATCGAACCCTCTAAATTCTCAAAATCTGGGATCTGTTCAATAAGCTGTGGTACATCTTTTTGTAAAGCAGCAAAGTAGCGCTTTGTCTCTTTCAGGTCCCTGTCTCTATTGATCCTAAGCTTTCTCTCCAGCTCTCTGATTCTGTTTTCCTTCTCCAGGACCGTCTCCTCAAGAGTTAGATTTTCAAACAGCAGTGCTCTCAAAGCTTCCTCGTATTTAGCTAGTAATGACGCCACCTTTTCCTGCATTTTCTTCTCAAAGATATCCCTGACCTTCCTTTCCCTATCAGCAAGCATTTCGACTACCTGTTGATATGTGTAATTTGTGTAGTAGCTACTCTGATTTGCCTTAATCATTTCATCTATCTTGTCAAAGAGTTCCAGCACTTGGGTACGGTCACTTTTTTCCATATTGTTGAAAACATGATATCTATTCCCTAACCTCCGCAGAATTTTCCTGAATTCCTCATTTGCCTCTTCCAACATTTTCTCAATCCCTCCTTCAGCACAGGTAAAAAGGATCATGGTGTGCTTCTCTGCATCTTTCCCAAACATTTCCTCAACTTTCTGTACTGTGCTCATCTCCTCTCTGGTGATGGGACCTAGTTTAATGACAACTATGATGGCATGGGGACCAGGTGCTGACATGTTGACACACTTGGCTATCTCTCTCTTCACTGTCAATTCAGGCAGATTTGTGTCAAATAGACCAGGTGTGTCGACTATGGTGACCTGTCTGTCTCCCACCTCTCCTGTCTCTTTAGAACACTCTTTGGTGACAGATGACATACGACAAGCTGATCTGAAGGCATCTCTCCCCAGAATGGTGTTGGCTGAAGAACTCTTCCCGGCACCAGTCTTCCCCACCAGCACTATCCTGGTCCTAGTGGACACTAGGAGAGAACAAAAATGAGTACAGAGTCACATACGCCTCACACAACTATATGGCATACTCCTTGAGTAAGTGAATGGACACACGAAGTGGTATTGAAAGCATAAATTGATCAACAACTGAGCCACATATTAATGATCCATTTCCTGTAGTTCACGGTTGGTTCACTCACTGTTAGGAGGAAGTTCTGAGCTCCATGTTCTCCGACGTGGCTGGCCCTCATCTACTGATTTTGAAAAAGTAAAGTTAAAACATAGTGTATTAGGTGCTTTTCCCCAGCAGCAGTAGGCCACGATCCACGAGGACGATATACGGCGTATAAATGCACAGTTAAGCAATGAGAACCTGGGGATTGTCGTGTGAAAACTCCCCATTAAAGGCTGTTCTATGGCCGGACACGGAGCGGAGTAATTCAAACTGGGACAATTCAAATGAAACTGTTAACAGGCATACCCCGGGTACTGTGGTGCACGGCAAGCGGTACCGGAGCGCCAAGTCTAGGTCCTAGAGGCTTCTAAACACCTACCCCCAAACCATAAGACTCCTGAACATCAAATAAAATGGCTACCCAGACTATTTGCATTGCCCCCCCCCCCCATACGCTGCTGCTACTCTCTGTTATTATCTATGCATAGTCTCTTTAATAACTCTACCTACATCTATATATTACCTCAATTGCCTCAACTAACCGGTACCCCTATATATAGCCTCGTTATTGTTATTTTACTGCTGCTCTTTAGTTATTAGTATACTTTTATTTATTTATTTATTTTTAACTACATTGTTGGTTAAGGGCTTATATGTAAGCATTTCACTGTAAGGTTGAATTCGGCGCATGTGACAAATAACGTTTGATTTGAACTCTCTGCTATCAACCAATCACCATCCAGGATCCAAAACAACTTGTGTTATAAAGTGCATTATACAACCTTATAGTACTTTGTTGTGTTAAAATTAGTAGTTATCAGTTATACATTCATAATATCCGTTGTGTAGGAAGGTTAACAAATTAAACGACATTACAATAGAAAAAAAATGAAATAGTGAGAAATTAACACATTCATTAATATCATTGTAATTGTTACATGAATATGGATGTGTTTCTACAACTGATATAGGCTTTTAGAAAAAAAACAAATATTTCCTGTAAAAAATAGATGGGTAATTCTTACAAATGGGACATCCACCACCACCACTGGATCTTCTCTGTCCTCCTGTCAGCAGAGAATCTTCTGCTAAAGAGAAAATAATTATAATGAAAAATAATCCATAATAATAATTTAATACTATTACACATGAGAAAATGGAGAATGATGATATCTGAAAACAAATATTTAGCTAGTTAATGTCAAGTTATCCTAGAGGGTGATTTTTTAAACATTTTAAATACTTGCAGTTCATGAATGAGCCAAAGTTGACAAGTGGGAAATATGACAAGGCGCGTTCACACTCCACCTTACCCGGGGCTAAGAACAATGCCAGAGTGGAAAGGCCTAACTAGCTGGCCTACACACCTGGCGTGTTTTCACTAGGCACTAAACGGAAGCAAACAATCCAATACGGGGACGGACCTAGTTTAATTGTCCAACAAGAAACTCTCGATTTCGTTCCAAAAAGTATTCCGCTGAAAAACGTTTTGCTACGGTTTGCTACAATTTGCACTAATTTTAAATACTGGTAAATGTAAGAGATTATGGATACTCGACCCCAGTTCAAATGTATCACCACAAACACAGCATATTTCATTTTGCTTTGATTTAAAAAAAAAATAATAATAATAATAATAATTGTATGTGGCTTACTTTCACTCTCATATAAAAACGTAACAAAACTGGATCGAATTTGTATTCAAAAGTTATGTTCTCGTCTGCGTATAGAGCATATACATTAAGGCTAACTGTGTTGAACTGTAAACTACCTAACAATTCAGTATTGGCTATGTTTTCGGGCGTAGACTTGCTGCATGCTTTAGGCGCGTCTAGTCTTATGGTCTGTGGAATAGGAATGGACGAATGGAATAGTCCAACAAATATCCAAAAAACATACGGCCAGTTTGTGAGAAGTATTCTAATAGATGCATAGTGCATTGTCAAATAACTCACCGTCGGTCGGTTTAGAAGATGCCATTGAGAATGTAAATAACAAACGTCCGTGAATTTACTAAAGACAGTACAGTATGAAGACAGCCTAAAACTGCTTCCCCTATAGAAATCCGTGATCACGCTTGACGATAATGGACAGGTAAACTCGTGCGCAGAATCACATCATCAAGTCTAGCCGTCGTTTCGCGACGAACTGCGCATGTGCAGGTCGTCAACTCAAAGACATTCTTTCGATATAAAGTTGTTTTTTGACGAAAATAAAAACGTGTCAGTTTGTCACTTTCACGAAGTTTGAGTAATAACATGTTGAAATACTTGAGATTGGTTCGAATCTAGGTTGTGTGCCTTTCAGATTTAGATACAATTAATAACTAAGGAAGAATATTTAAATTCTCTCATTGTTCTCAAACCCGAACCTCCGGCCTGGTCTACTTAATCAGCTTCGCAAGCATTCCAGGAAGTCTCGACATTTTGCGCCTCTGGGTTTAAGAAAACTTTGTGATTTTACCATGCCATCGGCTGATTACGATTCTCTGAAATAGTTAACTGCACCAACACACGGAGTACTGCACCGGTGGGGGTAGGCCTACAGTACATAGTCAGGCCTACTAAGAAGCCCGTGTAAAAAAAAAACATTATCGTAAAGGATAAATATGTCACATTCATGTAATGCAGATGATGCTTGAGCAAATAAATAAACAATGCTTAGCAACAGTTTTTAATCTGAGTAGAGCCTCTGTGGCTTTTTTCATCTTTGTATACTAGATATGAACCTAACACAGGAGATTATTACAGTCTCTTTAACCACAGACATCCTGTTCCAGCCCAGCCTCACGTTCAATTCGCGCATCCTGTTCAACTGAAGATCTCTGAGGCAGAAACAATGCAGCAAAGATTCGCCATAAAAGGCAGAACATTAAGTCCTGTGAAGAAGTTGGTAAAACATCTACAAAAAACGTTCTCATTGAGTTTCCAAGTGCACGCAACATTGATGGAGGGGGGGGGGGGGGGGGGGGGGGTTGAAACTGGGCTTTGGTTTAGAAGTCATTATTAACAGGGATGGACCTCTTGTGCTAGCCTGGAGAAATCTGTTCATACTAACATTCCACTCATTCAAATCAAATCAAGTTTTATTTGCACATGCGCCGAATACAACCGGTGAAATGCTGGAAACCGTCTGGATTACTGCAACTCGCTGTTGGCTGGGCTCCCTGCCTGTGCCATTAAACCCCTACAACTCATCCAGAACGTCGCAGCCCGTCTGGTGTTCAACCTTCCCAAGTTCTCTCACGTCACCCCGCTCCTCCGCTCTCTCCACTGGCTTCCAGTTGAAGCTCGCATCCGCTACAAGACCATGGTGCTTGCCCACGGAGCTGTGAGGGGAACGGCACCTCAGTACCTTCAGGCTCTGATCCGGCCCTACACCCAAACAAGGGCACTGCGTTCATCCACCTCTGGCCTGCTCGCCTCCCTACCACTGAGGAAGTACAGTTCCCGCTCAGCCCAGTCAAAACTGTTCGCTGCTCTGGCACCCCAATGGTGGAACAAACTCCTTCACGACGCCAGGACAGCGGAGTCAATCACCACCTTCCGGAGACACCTGAAACCCCACCTCTTCAAGGAATACCTAGGATAGGATAAAGCAATCCTTCTGCCCCCCCCCCCCCCCTTAAAAGATTTAGATGCACTATTGTAAAGTGGCTGTTCCACTGGATGTCATAAGGTGAATGCACCAATTTGTAAGTCCCTCTGGATAAGAGCGTCTGCTAAATGACTTAAATGTAATGTAAATGCTTACTTACGAGCACTTTCCCAACAATGCAGAGTTAAAAAGTAAAAATAATAATAACTAGCACAAAAAATATATATTAACACAATAAAATAAGAATAACGAGGCTTTACAATGTATTAGTATTCAGACCCCTTGACTTTTTCCACATTTTGTTATGTCAGGAAGCAAGTTCAGGGAGTACATCATTTAATAAACAAATGACCAAAACAAGTAACACAAACAACGCACAGACAAGAAACAGAAACAATGACTCCTGGGGAAGGAACCAAAGGGAGTGACAAATATAGGACAGTTAATCAAGGAGGTGATGGAGTCCAGGTGAGTCTGATGACGTGCAGGTGTAACGATGGTGACAGGTGTGCGCCATAACGAGCAGCCTGGTGACCTAGAGGCCGGAGAGGGAGTACACGTGACAACAGCCTTATTCTAAAATTGATTAAATAGTTGTTTTAACCTTATCAATCTACACACAATACCCCATAATGACATCACAATACCCCATAATGACATCACAATACCCCATAATGACATCACAATACCCCATTATGACATCACAATACCCCATAATGACAAAAGCAAAAAAAAACTTATTTACATAAGTATTCAGACCCTTTGCAATGAGACTCGAAATTGAGCTCAGGTGCATCCTGTTTCCATTGATCATCCTTGAGATGTTTCTACAACTTGATTGGAGTCCACCTGTGGTAAATTAAATAAATGGACATGATTTGGAAAGGCACACACCTGTCTATATATAAGGTCCCACAGTTGACAGTGCATGTCAGAGCAAAAGTCAAGTCATGAGGTTGAAGGGATTGTCCGTAGAGCTCCGCGGCAGGATTGTGTCGAGGCACAGATCTGGGGAAGGGTACCAAAAAACATTTCTGCTGCATTCAAGGTCCCCAAGATCACAGTGGCCTCCATCATTCTTAAATGGAATAAGTTTGGAACCACCAAGACTCTTTCTAGAGCTGGCCACCTGTCAGAGTGATGGTCACTCTGACAGAGCTCCAGAGTTCCTCTGTGGAGATGGGAGAACCTTCCAGAAGGACAACCATCTCTGCAGCACTCCACCAATCAGGCCTTTAAGGTAGAGGGGCCAGACGCAAGCCACTCCTCAATAAAAGGCACATGACAGCTAACTTGGAGTTTGCCAAAAGGCACCTAAAGGACTCTCAGACCATGAGAAACAAGATTCTCTGGTCTGATGAAATCAAGATTGAACTCTTTGGCCTGAATGCCAAGCGTCACATCTGACAGCACAGGAGTGGCTTCGGGACAAGTCTCTGAATGTCCTTGAGTGGCCCAGCCTGAGCCAAGACTTGAACCTAATCGAACATCTCTGGAGAGACCTGAAAATAGTCGGGATACGCTCCCCATCTAACCTGCAGAGCTTGAGAGGATCTCTAGAGAAGAATGGGATAAACTCCCCAAATACAGTTTCTAAAAACCTGTTTTTGCTTTGTCATTATGGGGTATTGTGTGTAGATTGATGAGGGGGGGAAAAAACTATTTCATCCATTTTAGAAAAAGACTAATGTAACTTAATGTGGAAAAAGTCCAGGTGGCCATTTGATGAACTGTTCAGCAGTCTGATGGCTTGGGTGTCGAAGCTGTTCAGGAGCCTTTTGGTCCCAGACTTGGTGCTCCGGTACCACTTGCCGTGCGGTAGCAGAGAGAACAGTCTATGATTTGGGTGGCTGGTGTCTGACCAATTTTCTCTCCTCTTACACCGCCTAGTATAGAGGCCCAGGGTGGCAGGGAGCTCGGTCCCTGTAATGTACTGGACCGTACGCACTACCCTCTGCCGCACTTTGCGGTCAGATGCAGGTCAGTTGCCATATCAAGGGGTGATGCAGCCCATCAAGATGCTCTCAATGGTGCAGGGGGAAGAGGTTTTGTTGTGCCCTCTTCACGTTTGTGTTTATGTGTGGACCATGATAGGTTCTTAGTGATGTGGACACAAAGCAACCTGAAGCTCTCGACTGCTCCACTACAGCCCCGTCGATGTGAATGGGAGGCGCGTCCTCGGCCCTCCGTTTCCTATACTCCATGATCAGCTCCTTTGTCTTGCTGACGTTGAGGGAGCGGTTGCTGTCCTAGCACCGGAAAACCTAATGATGGTGTTTGAGTCCACGTAGTTCGTGGTTGAACAGGAAGTACATACCTCTGAGGGGCCCCCGTGTTGAGGATCAGCATGGTGGATGTGTTGTTGCCTACTCTTACCACCTGGGGGCTCTGGGGGGGTGGCCCGTCAAGAAGTCCAGGATCCAGTTGCAGAGGGAGGTGTTTAGTCCCAGAGTCCTTAGATAGGTAATGAGCTCAGAGGACACTATGGTGTTGAACGCTGAGCTGCATTCCATGAACACCCTTCGTACTGCTTTTGTCCAGGTGGGAAAGGGCAGTGTGGAGTGCAATAGAGATTGCATCATCTGTGGATCTGTTGGGGCGGTATGCGAAGTGGAGTGGGTCTAGGGTTTCTGGGATGTGAGCCATAACAAGCCTTTCAAAGCATTTCATGGCTACAGACGTGAGTGCTACGGGTCGGTAGTCATTTAGGCAGATTACCTTGGCGTTCTTGGCCACTGGGACTATGGTGGTCTGCTTGAAACATGATGTTATTACAGACTGGAGAGGTTGAACTTGTCAGTGAAGACACTTGCCAACTGAGTACGATTCCTGGTAATCCGTCTGGCCTTGCGGCCTTAACCTGTTTAAAGGTCTTACTCACATTGGCTACGGAGAGCGTGTTAACACAGTCATCTGGAACAGCTGGTGCTCACGCATGGTTAAAAAAAAGTTGTTGCTAGCCTCGTAGGGCTCATAGAAGGCATTTAGCTCTGGTAGGCGTCACTGGGCAGCTCGTGGCTAAAGTTCCATTTTGTAACCCATGATAGTTTGCAAGCCCTGCCACATCCAACGAGCGTCAGAGCCGGTGTAGTAGGATTCGATCTTAGTCCTGTTTTGTTTTGCCTGTTTGATGGTTCGTCAGAGGGCGTAGCTGGATCTCTTACAAGCTTCCGGATTAATGTCCTGCTCCTTGAAAGCGGCAGCTCTAGCCTTTAGCTCAGTGCAATTGTTGCCTGTAATCCATGGCTTCTGGTTGGGGGATGTACGTACAGTCACTGTGGGGACGACGTCCTCAATGCACTTATTAATGAATCCGGTTACTGATGTGGTAAACTCCTCAATGACATCAGAGGAATCCCAGAACATATTCCAGTCTGTGTAAAACAGTCCTGTAGCTTAGCATCTGCTTCATCAGACCACTTCCGTATTAAGTGAGTCACTGGTACTTCCTGTTTGAGTTTTTGCTTGCCGTGCCATACATTGTTTAAAGGCTGCGTTTTGACATGTAGACCTGGAACACTCAGTGTGTGTGTTTCTGAGAGTGTGTCTGAGAGTGTGTGTGTGTATTTACTTTCCAGCCCTGACCAACACATTTCACTTCACCTCACCTATCCGGTGTATGTCCCACATACAACGCCCGCCAGTCACATTCTGTTAAAGGTCCCCAAAGCACACACATCTCTGTGTCGCTCCTCTTTTCAGTTCACTGCAGTTAGCGACTGGAACGAGCTGCAACAAACACTCAAACTGGACAGTTTTATCTCCATCTCTTCATTCAAAGACTCAATCATGGACACTCTTACTGACAGTTGTGGCTGCTTTGTGTGATGTATTGTTGTCTCTACCTTCTTGACTTTTGTGCTGTTGTCTGTGACCAAAAATGTTTGTACCATGTTGTGTTGCTACCATGTTGTGGTGCTACCTTGCTGTGTTGTCATGTGTTGCTAGCTTGCTATGTTGTTGTCTTAGGTCTCTCTTTATGTTGTGTTGTCTCTCTTGTCATGATGTGTGTTTTGTCCTATATTTATATTGTATTTATGTATTTATTTTTAATCACATTTTTTGTGTTCCCGCAGGAGGCCTTTTGCCTTTTGGTAGGCCGTCATTGTAAATACAAATTTGTCTAGGAATTTGCCTAGATTATTACAGGATAAATAAAATAAAAAGTGTGTGACAATAAAAAATAAAATTAATGACTTAACACACATACTGAAACACACACATGCTCTCTCTCAAGCACACACACACACACACACACACACACACACACACACACACACACACACACACGCACACACACACACACACGCACACACACACACACACGCACACACACACACACACACACACACACACACGCACACACGCACACACGCACACACGCACACACACACACACACACGCACACACGCACACACGCACACACGCACACGCACACGCACACGCGCACACGCACACGCACACACACACACACACACGCACACGCACACGCACACGCACACGCACACACACACGCACACACGCACACACGCACACTCGCACGCGCGCACGCGCGCACGCGCGCACACACGCACGCACACACGCACACACGCACACACGCACACACACACACACACACACACACACACGCACACACACACACACACACACACGCACACACACGGCTTCCAGAGGAATACTTGGACCTAAATTAGGCGAGAGCTTGGAAAACAAAATGTGCTTTTAGTTGTTGAGTTTAGTTTTTTGTACCTTGAAGTTGTAACATTGAATGGCTAACAAATATAAATGACCATTACACAACAACTGTAGGCATATTCTGCTATGTATGTAGAGGCTTTTCTAAAGAGGACTACAGTCGTTTGAGTCTGTACTACACATGCAAACTCTTATTCAGCATGTTATAGCACTTGTTTTATAAATGTTTATGTTCAAGAAAGCTGTCTGTTCCCATCTGAGGTTTCCTTGTCTATCAGCTTTCTCTAGACACAAATGTTGTCCCAAGCATATACATACCTTACAATGCAGCTCTTTCTGGAATGTATTAATGAAACTGTAATATACTGCTATTGTCATTCTAGCCAAAAAAAACTAATTGTTTATGCCATTATTTCAAGTCTGGTTTTGGGCGTAAGAGGTAACTATGGAGGGTTACTAAGTATCGGGGAGGCAAGTGGTTGTTCTATTCTATTCCCTCAGAATGAATACACTTGGATTGTGATGAACTGAACATGGATCTCTGCTGCCCTCTATTGGATTTAAACGGTACTGCATGTCTTCTCAACCAAATACAGTAATGAATACTGTCAGATAGCTTAGTGTAAATCTACTATGTGGGCAAAAGTCCAGTAACTTTCCCCAAATTCCCAGTTTTTCCAGAAATCCTGGTTGGAAGAGTCACAGTTTGAACTATTTCCTGTCAACCAAATACACTACACACTGTAATATAGGGGGGGGGGGGGGGGGGGGGGGGGGGGGGGCTGGTGGATGAGACGAACCTGCAATATCCAGAAGGTAGTGATGGGGAAATTAAGGTTCCTAATCAGACTAATGCAAAGAGAGATCAGTAGGAGCGCCCTGTCTCACTACAGAAAGAGGAGATAGACTACCCTCACTACAGAAAGAGGAGATAGACTGCCCTCACTACAGAAAGAGGAGATAGACTGCCTCACTACAGAAAGAGGAGATAGACTGCCTCACTACAGAAAGAGGAGATAGACTGCCCTCACTACAGAAAGAGGAGATAGACTGCCCTCATTACAGAAAGAGGAGATAGACTGCCCTCACTACAGAAAGAGGAGATAGACTGCCTCACTACAGAAAGAGGAGATAGACTGCCTCACTACAGAAAGAGGAGATAGACTGCCTCACTACAGAAAGAGGAGATAGACTGCCTCACTACAGAAAGAGTAGATAGACTACCCTCACTACAGAAAGAGGAGATAGACTACCCTCACTACAGAAAGAGGAGATAGACTGCCTCACTACAGAAAGAGGAGATAGACTGCCCTCACTACAGAAAGAGGAGATAGACTGCCTCACTACAGAAAGAGGAGATAGACTGCCTCACTACAGAAAGAGGAGATAGACTGCCCTCACTACAGAAAGAGGAGATAGACTGCCTCACTACAGAAAGAGGAGATAGACTGCCTCACTACAGAAAGAGGAGATAGACTGCCCTCACTACAGAAAGAGGAGATAGACTGCCCTCACTACAGAAAGAGGAGATAGACTGCCCTCACTACAGAAAGAGGAGATAGACTGCCTCATGCTTCATAAACAGAAGTAGGCTTCTACTCTATAGGCCGTTCTGGCTGGGACAAGGCTACTTCCTGTATCAACCACTCTGCAGCTTGCTATATGTAGTTCCCACCGTGTTGACTTCCCCCACCACAGGCCTCTATTTTAGACCAGGGCCTATGTTCACAGTGAGTCAGAGTAGGAGTAGTGATCTAGGATCAGGTCTAGAATCAGGTCTCAGGGTAGGAGTGGTGATCTAGGATCAGGTCTCAGGGTAGGAGTGGTGATCTAGGATCAGGTCTCAGTGTAGGAGTGGTGGTCTAGGATCAGGTCTCAGGGTAGGAGTGGTGGTCTAGGATCAGGTCTCAGTGTAGGAGTGGTGGTCTAGGATCAGGTCTCAGTGTAGGAGTGGTGGTCTAGGATCAGGTCTAGGATCAGGTCTCAGGGTAGGAGTGGTGATCTAGGATCAGGTCTCAAGGTAGGAGTGGTGATCTAGGATCAGGTCTCAGTGTAGGAGTGGTGGTCTAGGATCAGGTCTCAGTGTAGGAGTGGTGGTCTAGGATCAGGTCTCAGAGTAGGAGTGGTGGTCTAGGATCAGGTCTCAGAGTAGGAGGGGTGATCTAGGATCAGGTCTCAGGGTAGGAGTGGTGGTCTAGGATCAGGTCTAGGATCAGGTCTCAGAGTAGGAGTGGTGATCTAGGATCAGGTCTCAGGGTAGGAGTGGTGATCTAGGATCAGGTCTCAGGGTATGAGTGGTGATCTAGGATCAGGTCTCAGGGTAGGAGTGGTGATCTAGGATCAGGTCTCAGTGTAGGAGGGGTGATCTAGGATCAGGTCTCAGGGTAGGAGTGGTGGTCTAGGATCAGGTCTAGGATCAGGTCTCAGGGTAGGAGTGGTGATCTAGGATCAGGTCTCAGAGTAGGAGTGGTGATCTAGGATCAGGTCTCAGGGTAGGAGTGGTGATCTAGGATCAGGTCTCAGGGTAGGAGTGGTGATCTAGGATCAGGTCTCAGTGTAGGAGGGGTGATCTAGGATCAGGTCTCAGTGTAGGAGTGGTGGTCTAGGATCAGGTCTCAGTGTAGGAGTGGTGGTCTAGGATCAGGTCTAGGATCAGGTCTCAGGGTAGGAGTGGTGGTCTAGGATCAGGTCTCAGTGTAGGAGTGGTGGTCTAGGATCAGGTCTCAGTGTAGGAGTGGTGGTCTAGGATCAGGTCTAGGATCAGGTCTCAGGGTAGGAGTGGTGATCTAGGATCAGGTCTCAAGGTAGGAGTGGTGATCTAGGATCAGGTCTCAGGGTAGGAGTGGTGATCTAGGATCAGGTCTCAGGGTAGGAGTGGTGATCTAGGATAATAATTAAAATAATTATAATAATTATATGTATAATTATACAAATCCTTTCCAAACACAACCACAGCATGGTACATAGAACAAAAACACTGATCATAGTTCTTACATAAATATACAAGCGGTTAAATGTTAGCACAAACAGACTGGTTGGCTCCAGGCTATTCTGAAGATGTGTCAAATGAAAATCAAACCAAATAATGTTACAAAACAAACATTCTGAGTTGTATTTATTATAATATGAATGATTAATCCGTTGGTTAATGACTGATCAGTGTTTGATGGCGATGAGATGGTAGGAGGCCGCGTAGTCACACTTGTGGTTGCTGTCCCGGTCCTCAGCCTGCTGCAGCGTGAACTCCTCCACAGACAGCCCCAGCTTCGACAGCGTCTCAGTGATGAACTCCTCGCTCAGGTTGACACAGTCAAACCTCTGCTCTCCCACCGTGTAGAAGGTCTCATCCAGGTCCCCGATCAGGACCAGGACCCCTCCAGACCTCAGCAGGTCCACCATGGAGGACAGTGAGCGGCGGTAGGACTCGCGGTCCTTACACGCCGCTTCCAGGCACAGCGAGGATATGACGCAGTCCGCCGGTGGAACCGTGACAGGGTGGAACGGGTTCTCCAGGCAGATGTTGCACTTTAGAACCTGTTTAACTCTCTGACGGAGAATGTCTGTGATGATCGCTGGGGTTCTGGTGAGAGCAAGAGACAGAAGGAGAATGTGTGTTTAAAAAAAAAAAGTAAATACAATACAGTGATTACAAGATACAAGAAAGAAATGAAGCGAAAAGAAGGATGCCTACATTTACAAAACATTTTTTAACCATAGTTGAAACCGTACAAGCTCACTTCTTACCCGTATCTGCACTGTAAAATTACAGTACATTTTACAGTAAGTTTCTTTGGAATGTATGGTAACATACTGTACCTTTTTTTTTACAGTAACTTTCAGGTAACCAGGTGCCAGTAAGTTAGTATAAAAAAACAACAGGATTACTGTACCTTTTTTTTACAGTAACTTTCAGGTAACCAGGTGCCAGTAAGTTAGTGTAAAAAAGGATTACTGTACCTTTTTTTTACAGTAACTTTCAGGTAACCAGGTGCCAGTAAGTTAGTGTAAAAAAGGATTACTGTACCTTTTTTTTACAGTAACTTTCAGGTAACCAGGTGCCAGTAAGTTAGTGTAAAAAAGGATTACTGTACCTTTTTTTACAGTAACTTTCAGGTAACCAGGTGCCAGTAAGTTAGTGTAAAAAAGGATTACTGTACCTTTTTTTTACAGTAACTTTCAGGTAACCAGGTGCCAGTAAGTTAGTGTAAAAAAGGATTACTGTACCTTTTTTTTACAGTAATTTTGAAGTAACCAGGTGCCAGTAAGTTAGTGTAAAAAAGGATTACTGTACCTTTTCTTCTCCAGATCACAGACATACTGTAGGTGAGCGTTCCAGTCGAAACATCCCTCCTCTGCTTTCAGCCACCTCTCAATCTCCTTCCTGTTGCTGTCCACGTAGTCCGACACCACAATCTCATCATAGTACTCACAGGCACTGATCAACGTGTGGATGGTTGGCCCTGTACCCACCTCTATCAGCCTCTGGCCCCTGTACTTCCCTGAGGAGAAGAAACAACAGAGTTGGTATTTATTTTAATGTCCATTAGGTAGCCTAGTGGTTAGAGCGTTGGACTAATAACCGAAAGGTTAGAAGATCGAATCCCCGAACCGACAAGGTAAAAATCTGTCGTTCTGCCCCTGAACAAGGTCTTGTCGTTGATGTGTTCATATAGTATAGTAAACTTTGGTAAACTGGAACTTTGTTGTTGTGTCATTTCGAGTTAGCTCCTTTCCAAAGGAACCTGTTTCACTGACTTCACCCTTAAAGACTGTGAAGTTGTGACTACTAAATGCATTATGCAATCCACATAACAGCTTCTCTTTGTCACATTATCCTCAGTTTCTAACTGTTGAACTCCCTTCTCCAGCTTTATTTCCCACCTGGCTGTCTTACGGGGACCGTGTTCTGCTTCAGATCAGCGAGTGCAAGGATCTGTTCAGAGACCAGAGCCACAGCGTCTCTGTGTTGATGAAGAACCTTAAGCCATGGATGGATATGGACCGGATCAAACGAAGTGAGCTGGGCATGTCGTATGCTGGGAGGCAGCCGGATACGCTGGGGGATGTGGTGGAGCTCCTCCTGGAAAGGAAGAACCGGGTATATCCACAGCCTGAGCGGCTGCCTGGACACCAGTCCCATGCTGCATGACTGGGCCCACAAACTGGACAGCTCAGGTCAATACACATTACATGTTCTCCTGGTAATCAGGACTTCAACTTGTGTATTGAAGAGCAATGCTAACCTCCCAGCTGCACACTTGTGTTCCCTCGCCACTATATTACTGGTTCTAATCAAGTACTCTGCAGCAACACAAATTGGCATGGCTTTATGTGCCGTCTTGGCTAATTTGTCTTTTCCTCCCCTGATGTACTCACCAGGTCTGAATGGAGCTGGATTGTTTATTGACCGCTATTTCTAGGCCGTCATTGAAAATAAGAATTTGTTATTAACTGACTCGTCTGGTTAAATAAAGGTAAAACATTTTTTTACATACAGTGCATTGGGAAAGTATTCAGACCCCTTCCCATTTTGTTACATTACAGCTTTATTCTAAAATTGATAAAAATACAAACATTTCCTCATCAATCTACACACAATACCCCATAAATACAGGTGAATACAACGTTTTTAGACATTTTTGCAAATTTATAAGCAAACAAAAAAAGAAATACCTTATTTGTGTTTGTATTTATTATGGATCCCCATTAGCTGTTGCCAAAGCAGCTACTCTTCCTGGGGTTTATTATGGATCCCCATTAGTTCCTGCCAAGGCAGCAGCTACTCTTCCTGGGGTTTATTATGGATCCCCATTAGTTTCTGCCAAGGCTGCAGCTACTCTTCCTGGGGTTTATTATGGATCCCCATTAGTTCCTGCCAAGGCAGCAGCTACTCTTCCTGGGGTTTATTATGGATCCCCATTAGTTCCTGACAAGGCAGCAGCTACTCTTCCTGGGGTTTATTATGGATCCCCATTAGTTCCTGCCAAAGCAGCAGCTACTCTTCCTGGGGTTTATTATGGATCCCCATTAGTTCCTGCCAAGGCAGCAGCTACTCTTCCTGGGGTCCAGCAAAATTAAGACAGTTTATAAAAAAAAAAAACATTACAACACATTCACAGATTTCACAACACACTGTTTGCCCTCAGGCCCCTACTCCATCACTACCACATATCTACAGTACTAAATTCATGTGTATGTTTTGTGCGTATGTTATTGTGTGTGTGTGTGTGTGTGTGTGTGTGTGTGTGTGTGTGTGTGTGTGTGTGTGTGTGTGTGTGTGTGTGTGTGTGTGTGTGTGTGTGTGTGTGTGTGTGTGTGTGTGTGTGTGTGTGTGTGTGTCTGTCTGTCTGTCTGTCTGTCTGTGCCAATGTTTGTGTTGCTTCACAGTCCCTGCTGTTCCATAAGGTGTTTTTTTAATCTGTTTTTTATATGAAATTAGACTGCTTGCGTCAGTTACTTGAGTTCCATGTAGTCATGTAGTCTGACCACACGACTGAACAGTAATCTAGGGCCTGTAGGACCTGCCTTTTGATAGTGTTGTTAAGAAGGCTGAGCATCGCTTTATTAAAGACAGACTTCTCCTCATCTTAGCTACTACTGCATCAGTTGTCAACGTCGTGTGTATAGGTGGCAGGGAAGTCAGGTGCAGGAGAGTTAAACGAAGTGTAAATGGAGACTTTTAATAAATGTCCACATAACATGCTCCAAACACGAAAATATACAGACATAAAATAAACATGGGTACGAGGACCCGTCGCGCACCTATACACCAAAAATCAACCCTTGACATAAAACAATCTCTGACAAACACATGAGGGGAAACAGAGGGTTAAATACACAACAGGTAATGAATGAGATTGACAACAGGTGTGTGGGAAGACAAGACAAAACCAATGGAAAATGAAAAATGGATCGATGATGGCTAGAAGGCCGGTGACGTCGACCGCCGAACACCGCCCGGACAAGGAGAGGCAACGACTTCGGCAGAAGTCGTGACATCAGTATGTTGTGACCAAGACAGTTTACAATCAAGGGTTACTCTCCAAGCAGTTTAGTCATCTCAACTTGCTCAATTTCCACATTATTTAATACAAGATTTAGTTGAGGTTTAGGGTTTAGTGAGTGATTTGTTCCAAATATAATGCTTTTAGGTTTAGAAAATATTTAGGGCTAACTTATTCCTTGCCACCCACTCTGAAACTAACTGCAGGGCTTTGTTAAGTGTTGCAGTCACTTCAGTCGCTGTAGTAGCTGACGTGTATAGTGTTGAGTCATCCACATACACTCTGGCTTTACTCAAAGTTAGTGGCATGTCGTCAGTAAAGATTTAAAAAAGCAAGGGGCCTAAACAGCTGCCCTGGGGAATTCCTGATTCTACCTGGATTATGTTGGAGAGGCTTCCATTAAAGAACACCCTCTGTGTTCCGTTAGACAAGTAACTCTTTATCCACATTATAGCAGAGGGTGTAAAGCCATAACACATATGTTTTTCCAACGGCAGACTATGATCGATAATGTCAAAAGCGGCTCTGAAATCTAACAAGACAGCCCCCACAATCATTTTATCATCAATGTCTCTCAGCCAATCATCAGTCATTTGTGTAAGTGCTGTGCTTGTTGAGTGTCCTTTCCTAGATGCGTGCTGACATTCTGTTTTCAATTTGTTTACTGTGAAATAGCAGTGTATCTGGTCAAACACTATTTTTTCCAGAAGTTTACTAAGGGTTGGTAACAGACTGATTGGGCGGTTATTTTAGGCAGTAAAGGGAGTTTTAGTATTCTTGGGTAGTGGAATGACTTTAGCTTCCCTCCAGGCCTGAGGACACACTCTCTCTAGTAGGCTTAAATAGAAGATGTGGCAGTATCATCTGCTGTTATCCTCAGTAATTTTCCATCCAGATTGTCAGACCCCGGTGGCTTGTCATTGTGGATAGGCAACAATATTGTTTTCACCTCTTCCACACTGACTTTACGGAATTCAAAAGTACAATTCCTGTCTTTCATAATTTGGTTCGGATATACTTGAATGTGTAGTGTCAGCGTTTGTTGCTGGCATGTCATCTAAGTTTGCTAATCTTGTCAATGAAAAAGTAATTAAAGTAGTTGGCAATGGGTTTTGTGATGAATGAGCCATATGATTCAATGAATGATGGAGCAGAGTTGGCTTTTTTCCCCAAAACATTTCATTTAAGGTGCCCCAAAGCTTTTTACTATCATTCTTTACATAATTTATCTTTGTTTCATAGTGTAGTTTATTTTTATTTAGTTTAGTCACATGATTTCTTAATTTGCAGTACGTTTGCCAATCACTTGAGCTGCCAGACTTAATTGCCATATCATTTGCCTCATCCCTCTCAACCATAAAATTTTTCAATTCCTCATCAATCCAAGGGATTTAACAGTTTTTACATAAGTATTCAGACCCTTTGCTATGAGACTGTACATTGAGCTCAGGTGCATTCTGTTTCCATTGATCATCCTTGAGATGTTTCTACAACTTGATTGGAGTCCACCTGTAGTACACCTGTGGTAAGTTCAATTGGACATGATTTGGAAAGGCACACGCCTGTTTATAAAAGGTCCCACAGTTGACAGTGCATGTCAGAGCAAAAACCAAGCCATGAAGTCAAAGGAATTGTCCGTAGAACTCCGATACAGGATTGTGTCGAGGTAGAGATCTGAGGAAGTGTACCAACAAAAAATGGATGCAGCAATGAAGGTCCCCAAGAACACAGTGGCCTCCATCTATCTTAAATGGAAGAAGTTTGGAACCACCAAGACCCTTCCTAGAGCTGGCCGCCCGGCCAAACTGGGCCATCGGGGGAGAAGGGCCTTAGTCTGGGAGGTGACCAAGACGGCCACTCTGATAGAGCTCCAGAGTTCCTTCAGTGGAGATGGGAGAACCTTCCAGAAGGACAACCATCTCTGCAGCACTCCATCAATCAAGCCTTTATGGTAGAGTGGCCAGACGGAAGCCAATCCTCAGTAAAAGGCACATGGAGCTTGCCAAAAGGCTCCTAAACGACTCTCAGGCTTGAACTCTTTGGCCTGAATGCCAAGCGTTATGTCTGGAGGAAACCTGACACCATCCCTACGGTGAAGCATGGTGGTGGCAGCATCATGCTGTGGGGATGTTTTTCAGTGGCAGAGACTGGGAGACCAGTCAGGATTGAGGGAAAGATGAACGGAGCAAAGTACAGAGAGATCCTTGATGAAAACCTGCCCCAGAGCGCTCAGGACCTCAGCTTGGGGCGAAGGCTCACCTTCCAACAGGACAACAACCCTAAGCACACAGCCAGGACAACACATGCGCGGTTTTGGGACAAGTCTCTGAATGTCCTTCAGTGGCCCAGCAAGAGCCCGGACTTGAACCCGATCGAACATCTCTGGAGAGACCTGAAAATAGCTGTGCAGCAACGCTCCCCATCCAACCTGACAGAGTTTGAGAGGATCTGCAGAGAAGAATGGGAGAAACTCCCCAAATACAGGTGTTCCAAACTTGTAGCTTCATACCCAAGAAAACTCAAGGCTGTCATCGCTGCCAAAGGTGCTTCAACAAAGCACTGAGTAAAGGGTCTGAACACTTATGTAAATGTGATATTTAAGTTATTTATTTATTGATACATTTACAAAAAAATCTAAAAAGCTGTTTTTGCTTTGTCATTATGGAGTATTGTGTGTAGATTGATGAGGGGGGGAAAACTATTTAATACATTTTAGAATAAGGATGTAACTTAACAAATTGTGGAAAAAGTTAAAGGGTCTGAGGAGTTTCCGAATATACTTTATATACCGCTACACTGGATAGATTGATTTCAAGGTCTGAGATCAAGACATATTGTTGTTACCCAAAAGTGTGACACCAATGACCTTATCAATACACCTAGACACACCAATGACCTTATCAATACACCTAGACACACCAATGACCTTATCAATACACCTAGACCCCACCCTGACCGTATCAATACACCTAGACACACCACTGACCTTATCAATACACCTAGACCCCACCCTGACCGTATCAATACACCTAGACACACCACTGACCTTATCAATACACCTAGACCCCACCCTGACCGTATCAATACACCTAGACACACCAATGACCTTATCAATACACCTAGACACACCAATGACCTTATCAATACACCTAGACACACCAATGACCTTATCAATACACCTAGACACACCAATGACCTTATCAATACACCTAGACCCCACCCTGACCTTATCAATACACCTAGACACACCAATGACCTTATCAATACACCTAGACACATCAATGACCTTATCAATACACCTAGACCCCACCACTGACCTTATCAATACACCTAGACACACCACTGACCTTATCAATACACCTAGACACACCAATGACCTTATCAATACACCTAGACCCCACCCTGACCGTATCAATACACCTAGACACACCACTGACCTTATCAATACACCTAGACCCCACCCTGACCTTATCAATACACCTAGAAACACCAATTACCTCATCAATACACCTAGACCCCACCCTGACCTTATCAATACACCTAGACACACCAATGACCTTATCAATACACCTAGACCCCACCCTGACCTTATCAATACACCTAGACACACCACTGACCTTATCAATACACCTAGACACACCAATGACCTTATCAATACACCTAGACCCCACCACTGACCTTATCAATACACCTAGACACACCAATGATCTTATCAATACACCTAGACCCCACCCTGACCTTATCAATACACCTAGACCCCACCCTGACCTTATCAATACTCCTAGACACACCACTGACCGTATCAATACACATAGACACACCAATGAAGTTACATACTATTGGAATCAATGACACAGAGTGTCCAAGTGTTCCTGTTGTCTACCTGTTGAGAAGGTCTTGCTGAGCTGACTGAGGACGAAACAGACGAAGCGGCTGTTGTCTTTCTGGCCCGGGACAGCAGCAAACTGGTAGCAGTAGTTGAAGTAGGTCTTTGGGTCAAACTTGGCCTGGTGGCTCTCTCCCATGGTGGTCTGCTGGTGATGGTGTGGTGGCTGTTCAGGTGTGTGACTCAGGATGGTGATGGGAGAGGTGCCTGTGAGAGAGAGAGAGAAAACAATAGGTTAGATAGTGTGTACTACAGCCCTTTGTGTACCAGTCTGTAGTATTACAGACCTATAGTCACAGACTGATACCTGACCAGTCTGTAGTATTACAGACCTATAGTCACAGACTGATACCTGACCAGTCTGTAGTATTACAGACCTATAGTCACAGACTGATACCTGACCAGTCTGTAGTATTACAGACCTATAGTCACAGACTGATACCTGACCAGTCTGTAGTATTACAGACCTATAGTCACAGACTGATACCTGACCAGTCTGTAGTATTACACAGACTGATACCTGACCAGTCTGTAGTATTACAGACCTATAGTCACAGACTGATACCTGACCAGTCTGTAGTATTACAGACCTATAGTCACAGACTGATGTCTGACCAGTCTGTAGTATTACAGACCTATAGTCACAGACTAATGTCTGACCAGTCTGTAGTATTACAGACCTATAGTCACAGACTGATATCTAACCAGTCTGTAGTATTACAGACCTATAGTCACAGACTGATGTCTGACCAGTCTCTGTAGAGTAGTATTACAGACCTATAGTCACAGACTGATGTCTGACCAGTCTCTGTAGAGTAGTATTACAGACCTATAGTCACAGACTGATGTCTGACCAGTCTCTGTAGAGTAGTATTACAGACCTATAGTCACAGACTGATGTCTGACCAGTCTCTGTAGAGTACTATTAGATCTCATTGGCTGTTTCTAATGGAAAGCCACATGTCGTCTTGGACCTGTCAGACAGACACTCTTGTAAAGACATCACTTCAGAGAAACAGAAAGTTGACTGTGTGAAAGCAGGGTAAATATACTGCCACCTCCTGGGCCGGAGTTTGAATATCACCCAAAAAATTATGTTATGCTGCCACCTCCTGGGCCGGAGTTTGAATATCACCAAAAAATTATGTTATGCTGCCACCTCCTGGGCCGGAGTTTGAATATCACCAAAAAATGATATTATACTGCCACCTCCTGGGCCGGAGTTTGAATACCACCAAAACATGATATTATACTGCCACCTCCTGGGCCGGAGTTTGAATATCACGCAAAAAAATTATGTTATACTTCCACCTCCTGGGCCGGAGTTTGAATATCACGCAAAAAAATTATGTTATACTTCCACCTCCTGGGCCGAAGTTTGCAACCGAAGACAACTTTTTGAATAAACTATTTTGACGGACACTTTCTCCTCCCCGACACCAATCAACATACGTGGAATACTTAACTCGAGCCAAATACAACAGTTTCATTTTCATGGAAACAGCCATGATAAAGTTATTTAAAGTGGTAATCAGCAGTTAAAACAATAACAACGCGATCTCACCACCGATGTTTCGGGTATAAAGCTGGGCGATGGCGCTGAATAAATGTAACTACTCTCAAATTCAAACACACAGCGATGGATGCAAGGACTGACCATCCGTTATATTAAATGGGATGTTTGTAATGTTTTCTAGTTTTGACCAAATTTTCGAGGCTATACAGTGTTTTGTTTACAAAGCATTGTCGTAGAAAAGAAGGTTTTATTTTAGGTTCTGATGGGTACAACAGTTGAGCTAAGCTCATAAGCCATGTCTAAGTTATATTTATGCAATAAGGCACGATGTGCTGTGGTACATGGCCAATATACCACGGCTAAGGGCTGTTCTTATCCATGGTACATTGACCATATATCACAATCCTCAGAGGTGCCTTATTGCTGTTATAAACTGGTTACCAACGTAATTACAGCAGTAAAAAATACACATTTTGTCATACCCGTGATATATGGTCTGATATATACCACGGCTGTCAGCCAATCAGCATTCAGTGCTCGAACCACCCAGTTTATAATCTTCAATAATCAAATTGGTACATATCATTAATTTATAAGTCCAAAAAAAATGGATGTAGGGAACTGCTGATTGGCCCTCGTGAGATTGTCTCTGTCAGACCTGGTGGGTGTACAGTATTCACCCCTGTTGGTCACGAGAGTGTAGGGAGTGGTATCAACAATGTAAACATGCAGAGAGATAAGTGATGCCAGCATGTATGAAAGCAGGCACAATAGGACAGACAGATAGCATAGTTCTACTGTGTAGTACATGACAGAAACCCCATACTGGCCCACTGACAGATCTTCTCAACTCCGTGCAGTGATTCGTTGACACTACTGCTCATTTGAATGCGTCCATGACCATTATTATAGGTGGGATTTCTTGCTCCGTGTTGACCGCGCAACGCAGCGAGCTAAAGGGTAAGGGGATATATTATTAATAAACTCCAGCTGTCCGGCTACAGAATGTATTTTGGGGAGTTCTGTAGAAACAACAGCAGGGCTGCGCCCGACTATTTTCATTCGCTTCACCGGCTACAGAAATAAATCATTTAGTAATGATTTTATAAATGTAAGAAAAAAGTTAAACTACAGATAGGAAACTTTGAAACGAGGCAAGTGCAGATTGATTGCGGACTGTAGCCAAACTCTCCAAATGTCAGACAGCAGGTTTCAGGAAGCGCAACACCAGCCGGCAGTGTGACATGCCACGGTTACATGTAGTCTTTTTTTTTTAAGATCACATTTACAAGAGAGAAGACATTGAACAAAATAGTTAACCGCTCAAAGTAATAGTAGTATAGTAGTTCATAGTTCATACAAATGTTTAAATTCAATACTGTGGCATGTCGGAGGACAGCATGAGAGACGGAGTGACGGAGTACTTACAGGTGGATCCGATGTGATGCGTGATATCCAAGAAGACTCCTGTGACTACACCCTTATGGAAAACCGGCTGAACTGGAGTAACGTGTGTGTGTGTGTGTGTGTGTGTGTGTGTGTGTGTGTGTGTGTGTGTGTGTGTGTGTGTGTGTGTGTGTGTGTGTGTGTGTGTGTGTGTTTGCCAGATCAGCACGAGGACATGTACAAACAAGAACATAATTTATAAACTAAAAAATGCATCAACACATTTTATCCGCCATGTTTAATTATTAACATTTAAAAAAGGAAAGCCCACCCACTGTCCTTGCTTGTTTTACCCCCAAGCCATAAGACTCCTGAACAGGTAATCAAATGGTTACCCAGACTATTTCCATTGTGTACCCCCCCCCCCCCCCAACCCCTCTCATACGCTGCTGCTACTCTCTGTTTTTCTTATATGCACAGTCACTTTAACTATACATTCATGTACATACTACCTAAAATTATCCTGACTAACCAGTGCTCCCGCACATTGGCTAACCGGGCTATCTGCATTGTGTCCCGCCACCCGCCACCCACCACCCGCCAACCCCTCTTTTACGCTGCTGCTACTCTCTGTTCATCATATATGCATAGTCACTTTAATCATATCTACATGTACATACTACCTCAATCAGCCTGACTAACCGGTGTCTGTATGTAGCCTCGCTACTGTATACAGCCTGTCTTTTTACTGTTGTTTTATTTCTTTACTTACCTGTTGTTCACCTAATAACATTTTTGCACTATTGGTTAGAGCCTGTAAGTCAGCATTTCACTGTAAGGTCTACACCTGTTGTATTCAGCGCACGTGACAAATAAACTTTGATTTGATTTAGTTAGATTATTTAAGTTTAAATCATATTCAATCCAATTATTTCCCATGCACCACAGGTATCCTATGAAGCAGGTTTCAGAAGTTAGCCAGGTAACTTGGGTCAACAGTTAAACTTGGGATAACCGGTCATAGGAAAGCGGCTCGCCTTTTAGTCTGGTACATTTCAATGGAAACGAATCGTTCAGAAGCAGGGATGTAGTGGAGCCATTCTGCGGGGAGCAGCGCCCCCTTACTTTTTAACATTTTTCGAATAAACTGAGCTGGAAAAAATATTTCTGGGAAAAGTTTTTTTTTTTTTTATCGAAATAAATTATATTTAATTACCACTAAAATTAAATGAAAACCGGTAAATGGTGGTTTCTTTCCTGTCTTCTCTCTCTGGTTGTGGGACAAATGATGAATATCTTTAGACGTGTGTGCGGAGGCCATTGACTTGACCATTTTGAGCGGGACAAATCCATGTAACAAAAAATTAACTGACAGAATACTCTATCAGGGGTTGCTAACAAGGCTATCCTCATCAGTTTGTTCTGGACTCGGGGCTCACCTCGCGGCTATCCTCATCAGTTTGTTCTGGACTCGGGGCTCACCTCGCGGCTATCCTCATCAGTTTGTTCTGGACTCGGGGCTCACCTCGCGGCTATCCTCATCAGTTTGTTCTGGACTCGGGGCTCACCTCGCGGCTATCCTCATCGCAGTTTGTTATGGACTCGGGGCTCACCTCGCGGCTATCCTCATCAGTTTGTTCTGGACTCGGGGCTCACCTCGCGGCTATCCTCATCAGTTTGTTCTGGACTCGGGGCTCACCTCGCGGCTATCCTCATCAGTTTGTTATGGACTCGGGGCTCACCTCGCGGCTATCCTCATCGCAGTTTGTTCTGGACTCGGGGCTCACCTCGCGCCTATCCTCATCGCAGTTTGTTATGGACTCGGGGCTCACCTCGCGGCTATCCTCATCGCAGTCTGTTCTGGACTCGGGGCTCACCTCGCGGCTATCCTCATCAGTTTATTCTGGACTCGGGGCTCACCTCGCGGCTATCCTCATCAGTTTGTTCTGGACTCGGGACTCACCTCACGGCTATCCTCATCAGTTTATTCTGGACTCGGGGCTCACCTCGCGGCTATCCTCATCAGTTTGTTAGGGACTCGGGGCTCACCTCACGGCTATCCTCATCGCAGTTTGTTCTGGACTCGGGGCTCACCTCGCGGCTATCCTCATCAGTTTGTTCTGGACTCGGGACTCACCTCACGGCTGTCCTCATCGCAGTTTGTTCTGGACTCGGGGCTCACCTCACGGCTATCCTCATCAGTTTGTTCTGGACTCGGGACTCACCTCACGGCTATCCTCATCGCAGTTTGTTCTGGACTCGGGGCTCACCTCGCGGCTATCCTCATCAGTTTGTTAGGGACTCGGGGCTCACCTCACGGCTATCCTCATCAGTTTGTTAGGGACTCGGGACTCACCTCGCGGCTATCCTCATCAGTTTGTTATGGACTCGGGGCTCACCTCACGACTATCCTCATCGCAGTTTGTTAGGGACTCGGGGCTCACCTCGCCCTACTGTCCAACTACTTAGCTTACAGAAATGTAAACTTAAAAAAATAACGACCCATTTTGGTCATTTCCGTAACCCAGCTCCGGGTCACTAGAGTACTCTACCCACCTAGCGCCCGGTTATTTTCACTCATCGTTGTTGGATCATGTGAATGATCCAACACTTTGGGTTACTTGATTATTTATTGATTGATTGATTTATTAATTATCCCCCAACAGTGGGCTGATTTTTACTCTTTTGCTAGGTTATTGTTCTTCGTGTATTGTGGTCCTAGCAGTAGGTTATTTCTTTCTTAATTGCTGTGTTATCATTATTTAGATTGACCTTTGCTCTTTTACAGAATCTGATAATTACTTCTAACAATAACAATCAATGTTGCATAAACTGCCTCCATTTTGCTGGACCCCATGAAGAGTAGCTGCTGTCTTGGCAGGAACTCATGGGGATCCATAATAAACCCCAGGAAGAGTAGCTGCTGCCTTGGCAGGAACTCATGGGGATCCATAATAAACCCCAGGAAGAGTAGCTGCTGCCTTGGCAGGAACTAATGGGGATCCATAATAAACCCCAGGAAGAGTAGCTGTAACAGTCCTGACCTATTTATGTTAGTTTTTATGTGTTTTTGGTCAGGGCATGTGTTTTGGGTGGGCAGTCTATGTTACCTGTTTCTATGTTGGTTTCGGTTTGCCTGGTATGGCTCTTGATTAGAGGCAGGTGGTTTGCATTTTCCTCTAATCAAGAGTCATATTTAGGTAGGGCATTATCACTGTGTGTTTGTGGGTGATTGTCTCCTGTGATGTCTTCGTCGTTGTCGATGTGTTTCACTTACGGGACTGTTTGGCTGTTCGTGTGTTTCGATGTAACGTTCCTGTCCGTGAGTTTACGTTTGTTATGTGAGTTTATGTTCAGGTTCCGTTCTACTTCGTTTGTTATTTTGTAAGTTTTGAAAGTGTTTGTTTTCGTTGTCATCGGTGTTCGTTATAAAATAAAGATGGCATATTTCCCAGACTCCGCATTTTGGTCAGAAGATCCTTCTCTCCTCACCTCATCTGAGGATGAGGAAAGCGACAGCTATGACAGAATCACCCACCAAAATACAGAGACCAAGCGGTATGGGAAAAATGCTCGACGGAGCAACAAGGACTTTTGGACTTGGGAGGAGATCCTGTCTGGTAGAGGACCCTGGGCGCAAACTGGAGGAAATCGCTGCTCTCGTGAGAAGAGTGAGGCAGTCACAGCCCAGGAGCGCTGGTATGAGGAGGCAGCTAGGAGACGTGGATGGAAGCCGGAGATTCAAGCTCGTAACCGAAACCAACATAGAAACAGGTAACATAGACTGCCCACCCAAAACACATGCCCTGACCAAAAACACATAAAAACTAACATAAATAGGTCAGGACTGTTACAGTAGCTGCTGCCTTGGCAGGAACTAATGGGGATCCATAATAAACCCCAAGAAGAGTAGCTGCTGCCTTGGCAGGAACTACTGGGGATCCATAATAAACCCCAGGAAGAGTAGCTGCTGCATTGGCAGGAACTAATGGGGATCCATAATAAACCCCAGGAAGAGTAGTTGCTGCCTTGGCAGGAACTAATGGGGATCCATAATAAACCCCAGGAAGAGTAGCTGCTGCATTGGCAGGAACTAATGGGGATCCATAATAAACCCCAGGAAGAGTAGCTGCTGCCTTGGCAGGAACTACTGGTGATCCATAATAAACCCCAGGAAGAGTAGCTGCTGCATTGGCAGGAACTAATGGGGATCCATAATAAACCCCAGGAAGAGTAGTTGCTGCCTTGGCAGGAACTAATGGGGATCCATATTAAATACAAATATAAAATGTTACAATTTTACTGAACAGTCTATGAAATTCTTAAAATGACATAAGGCCAATTATGACAAATTGTAGATAAAATACAATTTTTTTATTTTTAGATATTGCAAAATGCTTGTGTTCCTAGTTCCTAGCTCCAACAGTGTTCCTAGTCCCTAGCTCCAACAGTGTTCCTAGTTCCTAGCTCCAACAGTGTTCCTAGCTCCAACAGTGTTCCTAGTCCCTAGCTCCAACAGTGTTCCTAGTTCCTAGCTCCAACAGTGTTCCTAGCTCCAACAGTGTTCCTAGCTCCAACAGTGTTCCTAGTTCCTAGCTCCAACAGTGTTCCTAGCTCCAACAGTGTTCCTAGTTCCTAGCTCCAACAGTGTTCCTAGTTCCTAGCTCCAACAGTGTTCCTAACTCCAACAGTGTTCCTAGCTCCTAGCTCCAACAGTGTTCCTAGTTCCTAGCTCCAACAGTGTTCCTAGTTCCAACAGTGTTCCTAGTTCCAACAGTGTTCCTAGTTCCTAGCTCCAACAGTGTTCCTAGTTCCAACAGTGTTCCTAGTTCCAACAGTGTTCCTAGTTCCAACAGTGTTCCTAGCTCCAACAGTGTTCCTAGTTCCAACAGTGTTCCTAGTTCCAACAGTGTTCCTAGTTCCAACAGTGTTCCTAGTTCCTAGCTCCAACAGTGTTCCTAGTTCCAACAGTGTTCCTAGCTCCAACAGTGTTCCTAGTTCCTAGCTCCAACAGTGTTCCTAGTTCCAACAGTGTTCCTAGTTCCAACAGTGTTCCTAGCTCCAACAGTGTTCCTAGTTCCATCAGTGTTCCTAGTTCCAACAGTGTTCCTAGTTCCTAGCTCCAACAGTGTTCCTAGTTCCAACAGTGTTCCTAGCTCCAACAGTGTTCCTAGTTCCTAGCTCCAACAGTGTTCCTAGTTCCTAGCTCCAACAGTGTTCCTAGTTCCTAGCTCCAACAGTGTTCCTAGTTCCAACAGTGTTCCTAGCTCCAACAGTGTTCCTAGTTCCTAGCTCCAACAGTGTTCCTAGTTCCAACAGTGTTCCTAGTTCCAACAGTGTTCCTAGTTCCTAGCTCCAACAGTGTTCCTAGTTCCTAGCTCCAACAGTGTTCCTAGTTCCTAGCTCCAACAGTGTTCCTAGTTCCAACAGTGTTCCTAGTTCCAACAGTGTTCCTAGTTCCTAGCTCCAACAGTGTTCCTAGTTCCAACAGTGTTCCTAGTTCCTAGTTCCAACAGTATTCCTAGTTCCTAGCTCCAACAGTGTTCCTAGTTCCTAGCTCCAACAGTGTTCCTAGTTCCTAGCTCCAACAGTGTTCCTAGTTCCTAGCTCCAACAGTGTTCCTAGTTCCTAGCTCCAACAGTGTTCCTAGTTCCTAGCTCCAACAGTGTTCCTAGCTCCAACAGTGTTCCTAGTTCCAACAGTGTTCCTAGCTCCAACAGTGTTCCTAGCTCTAACAGTGTTCCTAGCTCCAACAGTGTTCCTAGTTCCTAGCTCCAACAGTGTTCCTAGTTCAAACAGTGTTCCTAGCTCCAACAGTGTTCCTAGTTCCTAGCTCCAACAGTGTTCCTAGTTCCTAGCTCCAACAGTGTTCCTAGTTCAAACAGTGTTCCTAGCTCCAACAGTGTTCCTAGTTCCTAGCTCCAACAGTGTTCCTAGTTCCTAGCTCCAACAGTATTCCTAGTTCCTAGCTCCAACAGTGTTCCTAGTTCCTAGCTCCAACAGTGTTCCTAGTTCCAACAGTGTTCCTAGTTCCTAGCTCCAACAGTGTTCCTAGTTCCTAGCTCCAACAGTGTTCCTAGTTCCTAGCTCCAACAGTGTTCCTAGCTCCAACAGTGTTCCTAGTTCCTAGCTCTAACAGTGTTCCTAGCTCCAACAGTGTTCCTAGTTCCTAGTTCCAACAGTATTCCTAGTTCCTAGCTCCAACAGTGTTCCTAGTTCCTAGCTCCAACAGTGTTCCTAGTTCCTAGCTCCAACAGTGTTCCTAGTTCCTAGCTCCAACAGTATTCCTAGTTCCAACAGTGTTCCTAGTTCCTAGTTCCAACAGTGTTCCTAGTTCCTAGTTCCAACAGTGTTCCTAGTTCCTAGCTCCAACAGTGTTCCTAGTTCCTAGTTCCAACAGTGTTCCTAGTTCCTAGCTCCAACAGTATTCCTAGTTCCTAGCTCCAACAGTGTTCCTAGCTCCAACAGTGTTCCTAGTTCCTAGCTCCAACAGTGTTCCTAGTTCCTAGCTCCAACAGTGTTCCTAGTTCCTAGCTCCAACAGTTTTCCTAGTTCCTAGTTCCAACAGTGTTCCTAGTTCCTAGTTCCAACAGTGTTCCTAGTTCCTAGCTCCAACAGTGTTCCTAGCTCCAACAGTGTTCCTAGCTCCAACAGTGTTCCTAGCTCCAACAGTGTTCCTAGTTCCTAGCTCCAACAGTGTTCCTAGTTCCTAGCTCCAACAGTATTCCTAGTTCCTAGCTCCAACAGTGTTCCTAGCTCCAACAGTGTTCCTAGCTCCAACAGTGTTCCTAGTTCCTAGCTCCAACAGTATTCCTAGTTCCTAGCTCCAACAGTATTCCTAGTTCCTAGCTCCAACAGTGTTCCTAGCTCCAACAGTGTTCCTAGCTCCAACAGTGTTCCTAGTTCCTAGCTCCAACAGTATTCCTAGTTCCTAGCTCCAACAGTGTTCCTAGCTCCAACAGTGTTCCTAGTTCCTAGTTCCAACAGTATTCCTAGTTCCTAGTTCCAACAGTATTCCTAGTTCCTAGTTCCAACAGTGTTCCTAGTTCCTAGCTCCAACAGTGTTCCTAGCTCCAACAGTGTTCCTAGCTCCAACAGTGTTCCTAGTTCCTAGCTCCAACAGTGTTCCTAGCTCCTAGCTCCAACAGTGTTCCTAGCTCCTAGCTCCAACAGTGTTCCTAGCTCCTAGTTCCAACAGTGTTCCTACTTCCTAGCTCCAACAGTGTTCCTAGTTCCTAGCTCCAACAGTGTTCCTAGTTCCTAGCTCCAACAGTGTTCCTAGTTCCTAGCTCCAACAGTGTTCCTAGTTCCTAGCTCCAACAGTGTTCCTAGTTCCTAGCTCCAACAGTGTTCCTAGTTCCTAGCTCCAACAGTGTTCCTAGTTCCAAGCTCCAACAGTGTTCCAAGCTCCAACAGTGTTCCTAGCTCCAACAGTGTTCCTAGCTCCAACAGTGTTCCTAGTTCCTAGCTCCAACAGTGTTCCTAGCTCCAACAGTGTTCCTAGTTCCTAGCTCCAACAGTGTTCCTAGCTCCAACAGTGTTCCTAGTTCCTAGCTCCAACAGTATTCCTAGTTCCTAGCTCCAACAGTGTTCCTAGCTCCAACAGTGTTCCTAGTTCCTAGCTCCAACAGTGTTCCTAGCTCCAACAGTGTTCCTAGTTCCTAGCTCCAACAGTGTTCCTAGCTCCAACAGTGTTCCTAGTTCCTAGCTCCAACAGTGTTCCTAGTTCCTAGCTCCAACAGTGTTCCTAGTTCCTAGCTCCAACAGTGTTCCTAGTTCCTAGCTCCAACAGTGTTCCTAGTTCCTAGCTCCAACAGTATCCTAGTTCCTAGCTCCAACAGTGTTCCTAGTTCCTAGCTCCAACAGTATCCTAGTTCCTAGCTCCAACAGTATTCCTAGTTCCTAGCTCCAACAGTATTCCTAGCTCCATCAGTGTTCCTAGCTCCAACAGTGTTCCTAGTTCCTAGCTCCAACAGTGTTCCTAGCTCCAACAGTGTTCCTAGTTCCTAGCTCCAACAGTGCAGTAGTATACAGTCTACTGCTGTGTGCAGGACGTTAATTGTTGAGTTGAGTCCAGCCACATTGTGTGTGGTTTACAGCAGGAAGAGTACTGAAATAGCCTACTGCAGTTTAAGTACATTTACTTAAACGACATGTAAATAGAGGAGAAACATTACTGACTTTGAAAAATACAAAAACATTGACAAGTACATAGAAAAGCAACCTCAATAACAGTAACGAGAGAATTGACTTACACCCAGCCTCTGGTTTACAGTATTATTATATATTAAATAGTATTCAGTATTACACATGTATATTTACAATATGACTTTCGGGCCTCATCAATGCTTGGGCAGGCTGTCACGACTTCCGCCGAAGTCGGTCCCTCTCCTTGTTCGGGCGGCGTTCAGGCAGGTCGACGTCACCGACATTCTAGCCATCGCTGATCCACTTTTCATTTTCCATTGGTTTTGTCTTGTCTTCCATCACACCTGGTTCCAATTCCATCATTTACATGTTGTGTATTTAACCCTCTGTTCCCCCTCATGTCCTTGTCTGTAATTGTTTCTTGTAGCGCTTGTGCAACGGTATGCTGGTATTTACCGGGTTTTGTTTGACCCATGTATTGTTCTGTTGACGGTGTTTTATGGTTATTAAACGACACCGTTGTAAATCACTATCTCTGCCGCCAGTACGCACCACATCACACAGCCAGTCTTCTTTCCAACCCGTTAAACTAGTGGACGGAGAAACAGCCTCAGGAGCTTGTCGTCTTTAACATCTGGGGGACAAAGACATAACAAGCTTTTAAAGGGACAGTCAAAGTGGATAAACGTGGATAAACTTTTCAGAAACTACTTTCATTTCAATATGTAGCTAAATCGAATTTGAATGTGTCACATACACATGGTTAACAGATGTTAATGTGAGTGTAGTGAAATGCTTGTGCTTCTAGTTCCGACAGTGCAGTAATATCTAACAAGTAATCTAACAATTCCACAACAATTACCTAATACACACAAATCTAAAGGGGTGAATGAGAAAATTTAAATAAGTATCTGGATGAGCGATGGGGGAGCGGCATAGGCAAGATGCAGTAGATGGTATAAAATACAGTATATACATGTGCTATGAGTAATGTAAGATGTGTAAACATTATTAAAGTGGTATTATTTAAATTGCATTGTATAAAGTGACAAGTGATCCATTATTAAAGTGGTATTATTTAGATTGCATTGTATAAAGTGACAGGTGATCCATTATTAAAGTGGTATTATTTAGATTGCATTGTATAAAGTGACAGGTGATCCATTATTAAAGTGGCCAGAAGGAGTTAATAATTGCTGTTTAGCAGCAGTCTGATGGCCTTGAGATAGAAGCTGTTTTTCAGCCTCTCGGTCCCAGTCTCTCTGTTCCAGCCTCTCGGTCCCAGCCTCTCCGTCCCAGTCTCTCGGTCCCAGCCTCTCGGTCCCAGTCTCTCTGTCCCAGCCTCTCGGTCCCAGTCTCTCGGTCCCAGCCTCTCCGTCCCAGCCTCTCGGTCCCAGTCTCTCTGTCCCAGCCTCTCGGTCCCAGCCTCTCGGTCCCAGCCTCTCGGTCCCAGCCTCTCGGTCCCAGCCTCTCGGTCCCAGCCTCTCGGTCCCAGCCTCTCGGTCCCAGCCTCTCGGTCCCAGTCTCTCTGTCCCAGTCTCTCTGTCCCAGCCTCTCGGTCCCAGCCTCTCGGTCCCAGCCTCTCGGTCCCAGCCTCTCGGTCCCAGCCTCTCGGTCCCAGCCTCTCGGTCCCAGCCTCTCGGTCCCAGTCTCTCTGTCCCAGTCTCTCGGTCCCAGTCTCTCTGTCCCAGTCTCTCTGTTCCAGTCTCTCGGTCACAGTTTCTCCGTCCCATCCTCTCCGTCCCAGCCTCTTGGTCCCAGCCTCTCGGTCCCAGTCTCTCTGTCCCAGTCTCTCTGTTCCAGCCTCTCGGTCCCAGCCTCTCGGTCCCAGCCTCTCCGTCCCAGCCTCTCTGTCCCAGTCTCTCCGTCCCAGCCTCTCTGTCCCAGTCTCTCCGTCCCAGTCTCTCTGTCCCAGTCTCTCGGTCCCAGTCTCTCTGTCCCAGCCACTCTGTCCCAGCCACTCTGTCCCAGCCTCTCGGTCCCAGTCTCTCGGTCCCAGTCTCTCGGTCCCAGTCTCTCGGTCCCAGTCTCTCAGTCCCAGTCTCTCGGTCCCAGCATCTCCCACTGATGGTGGGATAAGCACTCTCAGGGCCATGCAGCCTCTAGTATCTGGGCATGAGTCGGACGGGAAGGATTTACTTCAGACGCCCAACAATGCCCTCATCCCAGTCATTCGCAACAGAAAGTGACGGTGGTATTGAGGACGAAAGTCTGGTTGCCTTCTAAGGATCCAACATTGAGTGGGTAATCTGCCTTTACCATCGGTCCTATTAGCCAACGTACAATCAACCGATAATAAAATAGATGAACTGCGATCATGTATGTCCTACCAACGGGACATTAAAAACTGTAAAATTACCTTGACTAACCGATGCCCCCGCACATTGACTCTGTACCCGCTGTATATAGACTCGCTGTTGTTATTTTACTGCTGCTGTCATGACTTCCGCCGAGGTCGGCTCCTCTCCTTGTTCGGGTGGCGTTCTGCGGTCGACGTCATCGGCTTTCTAGCCATCGCCGCTCCATTTTTCATGTATCCATTTGTTTGGTCTTGTTCCCTGCACACCTGGTTTACATTCCCCAATCAATCTACATGCATTTGTTCCTCTGTTCCCCATCATGTCTTTGTGTAAGATCGTTTGTGTTACGTGTATTTTGATATTGTGGATATTGTTACATTACTTTTTGTCTATGTTCCGTGTTTTGGGCACATTTTATGTTACTTTGTGCTGTCATTTTGACCGGAATAAAAAGTGCGCCTGTTCACTACAATCTGCTCTCCTGCACCTGACTTTGCCTCCGATACACACTCTTAACAGCTGCTGTTGAATTAGTTGTAACTTTTTTTTCCTTAAAACTTCTTTAAGCATTGTTGGTTAAGGGCTTGTAAGTAAGCATTTCACTCTTAAGGTCTACACTTGCTGATTTCAGGACATGTGACAAATACAATTTGATTTGATTTGAGTTATAAGCTTGCCAACTAGCTACAACCATGTTAAATTAACTCAGAGAATAGGCCTAGCTAGCTTAGTAAAATATATAGCTAGCTAGCAGGTCGATAGCTAGCTAGTTTAGCTAACTAAACCAGGTGAGAAACATCATTAGAGCTACTGTAACTTTAAAATATGTAGGGGCGTGGTTTTGAAAGACGGTCAGTATCTGGCTTGACCATTTGCCTCATGCTGCACGACACATCTCCTTTTGCATAGCGTTGATCAGGCTGTTCACCGTGGCCTGTGGAATGTTGTCCCATTCCTATTCTGTGCGAAGTTGCTGGATATTGGTGGGAACTGGAACACTCTGTTGTACACGTCGATCCAGAGCATCCCAAACATGCTCAATGGGTGGCATGTCTGGTGAGTATGCAGGCCATGGATACACCGGGAAATGTTCAGCTCCCAGGAATTGTGTACAGATTCTTGAGACATGGGGCCTGCATTATCATGCTGAAACATGAGGTGATGGTGGCAGATGAATGGAACGACAATGGGCCTCAGGATCTTATCACGGTGTCTCTGTGAATTCAAATTACCATCAGTAAAATGAAGCTCGTCTGGAGGTTTGTTAACACAGTGTTCAAAAAAGGGCCAGATGTATACAGAATGGTGTCGTCTGAGTAGAGGTGGATCGGGGAATCACCAGCAGCAAGAGTGGCATCATCGATGTATACAGAGAAAAGAGTCGGCCCGAGAATTGAACCCTGTGGCACCCCCATAGAGACTGCCAGAGGTCCGGACAACAGGCCATCCGATTTGACACACTGAACTATGCTGCAGAGGACAGAAAATAGTACAAATAAAGAAAAACCTATGAATGACTAGGTGTTCTAACACTTTTGACTGGAAATATATATAAAAAGTATATAGTATATAGTGCTCAGCATGTGGGAACTCCTTCAAGAGCATTCCAGGTGAAGCTGGTTGAGAGAATGCCAAGAGTGTGCAAAGCTGTAATCAAGGCAAAGGGTGGCTACTTTGAAGAACCTCAAATATAAAATATTTTTTGATTTGTCCCCAAAAAATTATTACTACATGATTCCATATGTGTCATTTCATAGTTTTGATGTCTCCACTATTATCCTACAATGTAGAAAATAGTAAAAATAATGAAAAACCCTTGAATGAGAAGGTGTTCTAAAACTTTTCACTCGTACTGTATACATTTACATTTTTTATTTATTTAATACATTTTAGAATAAGGCTGTAACCTTCCAAAATGTGGAAAAAGTCAAGGGGTCTGAATACTTTCCAAAAGCACTATATATACTGTATATATTGTGGCAGACCAAGGGGTTTGGTCAAGATGTTACATATCCTCCATCTGTTACCAGGCCTCGACGAGTTTCCCCCTGGTGGCTGACCTGCTGTACGCCACAATATATATTGTAACGACCCTGGGTTTATAAGCGCGGAAATCGACTCTGCCGCACGAGCATGCTTTTGCGGCACAGTCGATAGTGCGCCGGACTTCGGGCTAGAAGGTCGAGGGTTCGAGACCTGCTCCCTGCCTGTTTCATTACAATATATATAATTTTATATATAATCATTTTTTTTTTCTTCCTCAACAGTATCGCACTCGGCCTTTACTAGTCCTGTATTAGCGGACTGATATACCCTCCTCATATTTCCTTGTGATTTTGGTTGGTTGCCCAAAAAGTTACATATTGCAGCTTTAAAGTGATAGGTAAAATAAATGTACTGAAAACTCTATTGAATGAAAACTCCATGAGACAATCTGTTGTCCAGCAGGTGGGAGGGTTTTCAGCGGTGTAAGTAAATGTATTCAGCGCGAACAAGGGACCCACGCCTGCGAAGTCTGTTAATAATGCCCGAACTACTGAGACGTGAGTAGGAAAGGCTTTTGTAAGAAAGGCATAATTTCCTAAATCAGATTTGGGCCCTTGGTGAATTGTATGCTAATCTCATGCTTATTCAATTCAAGGTCAGAATATGGGTAGAGAGAAAAGTGCAAAAAAAAAAGTGAATTTACGTTTCCATTGACGTGCACTTAACTTGGGTTGGAATTCCCCCTTTTAGAAGCTGGTATAACTGCGTGTATTGAACAACCAGCAGATGTAGCCCTTAGCCCATTCCTTCAAGTCATTTATTTGAACGCTATTGATGGATACTAATTATCTACGTTTTGTCTGTTTTCGTGCTTGTCGACCGGACCAATCTGTGTCTGGGTGAAGAACGAGAAGGACCATCATTTCCATCAGAGGAATGACCGAGTATCAGAGGAATTATCATTAGGACATTCATTGAGCTTTTTTAAAACCGTTTTTTTATTTTTACATTTCTAGGAGTTGGAAACTTTACATGGTAGGTTGATTTAATGTATATTTACAATAAATTAGTGTGACAAAAACTACAATGAATGGTTGAACATGTATGGATGTTTTAGGAACTTATGATATCATTTAGTTAAAAATAAATCGCCTCATCAAAAATGTTTATTTTTTTCTACATTGATGATTAATTGTGCCTTTTCGTGGTTATGTAGTGAGAGTGTCTGCTGATTATATAATTGTGTGTGCGTGTGTGTGTGTGTCTCTCTCCCCCCGTCCAGAGATGAAAGGCGCAGAGAGACTCATCATTCTGGGCTGGCTGCTGATAGGTTTTCATTTTAATTTGCTACATTTCTTTCTTAATTAATATATGTTCAGGTCAATTTTTGAGAAGGAAGAATTCTTCAATTTTTAGAGGAATTCAAAAATGATCAATTTGTCAATTAATGTAGGTTAGGATGTGATATTTATTCATTCAGTGTCAGTAATTGTATTGAGTTGTTGAACCCAGCCCTGTAAACAGAGACCACTAACTCAGTTCTGTTGAACCCTGTAAACAGAGACCACTAACTCAGTTCTGTTGAACCCTGTAAACAGAGACCACTAACTCAGTTCTGTTGAACCCTGTAAACAGAGACCACTAACTCAGTTCTGTTGAACCCTGTAAACAGAGACCACTAACTCAGTTCTGTTGAACCCTGTAAACAGAGACCACTAACTCAGTTCTGTTGAACCCTGTAAACAGAGACCACTAACTCAGTTCTGTTGAACCCTGTAAACAGAGACCACTAACTCAGTTCTGTTGAACCCTGTAAACAGAGACCACTAACTCAGTTCTGTTGAACCCTGTAAACAGAGACCACTAACTCAGTTCTGTTGAACCCTGTAAACAGAGACCACTAACTCAGTTCTGTTGAACCCTGTAAACAGAGACTACTAACTCAGTTCTGTTGAACCCTGTAAACAGAGACCACTAACTCAGTTCTGTTGAACCCTGTAAACAGAGACTACTAACTCAGTTCTGTTGAACCCTGCCCTGTAAACAGAGACCACTAACTCAGTTCTGTTGAACCCTGTAAACAGAGACCACTAACTCAGTTCTGTTGAACCCTGTAAACAGAGACCACTAACTCAGTTCTGTTGAACCCTGTAAACAGAGACCACTAACTCAGTTCTGTTGAACCCTGTAAACAGAGACCACTAACTCAGTTCTGTTGAACCCTGTAAACAGAGACTACTAACTCAGTTCTGTTGAACCCTGCCCTGTAAACAGAGACCACTAACTCAGTTCTGTTGAACCCTGTAAACAGAGACCACTAACTCAGTTCTGTTGAACCCTGTAAACAGAGACCACTAACTCAGTTCTGTTGAACCCTGTAAACAGAGACCACTAACTCAGTTCTGTTGAACCCTGTAAACAGAGACCACTAACTCAGTTCTGTTGAACCCTGTAAACAGAGACCACTAACTCAGTTCTGTTGAACCCTGTAAACAGAGACCACTAACTCAGTTCTGTTGAACCCTGTAAACAGAGACCACTAACTCAGTTCTGTTGAACCCTGTAAACAGAGACCACTAACTCAGTTCTGTTGAACCCTGTAAACAGAGACCACTAACTCAGTTCTGTTGAACCCTGTAAACAGAGACCACTAACTCAGTTCTGTTGAACCCAGCCCTGTAAACAGAGACCACTAACTCAGTTCTGTTGAACCCTGTAAACAGAGACCACTAACTCAGTTCTGTTGAACCTAGCCCTGTAAACAGAGACCACTAACTCAGTTCTGTTGAACCCAGCCCTGTAAACAGAGACCACTAACTCAGTTCTGTTGAACCCAGCCCTGTAAACAGAGACCACTAACTCAGTTCTGTTGAACCCTGTAAACAGAGACCACTAACTCAGTTCTGTTGAACCCAGCCCTGTAAACAGAGACCACTAACTCAGTTCTGTTGAACCCTGTAAACAGAGACCACTAACTCAGTTCTGTTGAACCTAGCCCTGTAAACAGAGACCACTAACTCAGTTCTGTTGAACCCTGACTCATATTTCCATAAAAACAGCTATTGTCCCTGTTTCCTCCCAGATTACAGTCACAAAAGTAACCCATTTCTTTGAATTCAGCTTGAAATGAAAACATCCTGTCGTATCACTAAGACCAGCAGGTCAAGAACATTTCAGGGGCCATATTCATAAAGCGATTCGGAGTAGGACTGCTTATCTAGGATCAGTTTAGCCTTTTAGATCAGAATAAATCAATTAAGATTACTTTAACAGGAGGAACCTGATCCTAGATGAGCATTCCTTCTACGGGACGCTTTATAAATACAGGCCTCGGATTATGTCAATTGTAATGGTCAATAGTTAATGGTTAATCAATTGAGAAGCCGTTTAATAATTATAAACTGTTAATCTTTTTACTAATTTAGTAGTTTGTTTTCTAAAGCCGTCATTCCAGCAGGGTTGGGGTCAAATCGAAAGGGAATTGACCTCAACCCTGCTGTCCGGTCCTGAGAGTGAACTGCTTTGTGTTTCAGGTACCCTGTGTCAAGGAGGGGTGGAAGGAACGGACTGCACTAGTGAGTATTCAGATCAGTGTATTCCAAACAGTGGGTCAGGACTACTTCACTGGTGAGGCGTGGCTACAGACTAGATTTCTGAAGGCTCTGAGGGTTCTTCTTTACGTTGATAGAACCAGAGGGTTCTTCTTTACACTGATAGAACCAGAGGGTTCTTCATTACGCTGATAGAACCAGAGGGTTCTTCTTTACGTTGATAGAACCAGAGGGTTCTTCTTTACACTGATATATCCAGAGGGTTCTTTACACTGATAGAACCAGAGGGTTCTTATTTACACTGATAGAACCAGAGGGTTCTTCATTACGCTGATAGAACCAGAGGGTTCTTCATTACACTGATAGATCAAGAGGGTTCCACTGATAGAACCAGAGGGTTCTTATTTACACTGATAGAACCAGAGGGTTCTTCATTACGCTGATAGAACCAGAGGGTTCTTCATTACACTGATAGATCCAGAGGGTTCCACTGATAGAACCAGAGGGTTCTTCATTACACTGATAGATCCAGAGGGTTCTTCTTTACACTGATAGAACCAGAGGGTTCTTCTTTACACTGATAGAACCAGAGGGTTCTTCTTTACACTGATAGATCCAGAGGTTTCCACTGATAGATCCAGAGGGTTCTTCTTTACACTGATAGAACCAGAGGGTTCTTTACACTGATAGATCCAGAGGGTTCTTCTTTACACTGATAGAACCAGTGGGTTCTTCATTACGCTGATAGAACCAGAGGGTTCTTCATTACACTGATATATCCAGAGGGTTCTTTACACTGATAGATCCAGAGGGTTCCACTGATAGATCCAGAGGGTTCTTCATTACACTGATAGATCCAGAGGGTTCCACTGATTATTCCAGAGTGTTCTTCTTTACACTGATAGATCCAGAGGGTTCCACTGATTATTCCAGAGGGGTTTTCATTACACTGATAGAACCAGGGGGTTTTTCATTACACTGATAGAACCAGAGTGTTTTTCATTACACTGATAGAACCAGAGGGTTCTTCATTACACTGATAGAACCAGAGGGTTCTTCATTACGCTGATAGATCCAGAGGGTTCTTCATTACACTGAAAGAACCAGAGGGTTCTTCATTAAGTTGATAGAACCAGAGGGTTCTTCATTAAGCTGATAGATCCAGAGGGTTCTTCATTACACTGATAGAACCAGAGGGTTCTTTACACTGATAGAATTAGAGGGTTCTTCAATTTGCTAATAGATCCAGAGGATTCTTTACACTGATAGAACCAGAGGGTCCTTCATTACACTTATAGAACCAGAGGGTTCTTCATTACGCTGGTAGAACCAGAGGGTTCTTTACACTGATAGAACCAGAGGGTTCTTCATTACGCTGATAGATCCAGAGGGTTCCACTGATAGAACCAGAGGGTTCTTCATTACACTGATAGATCTAGAGGGTTCTTCATTACACTGATAGAACCAGAGGGTTCTTCATTACGCTGATAGATCCAGAGGGTTCTTCATTACAGTCAGGAAAGCAAAGGCCAGCTTTTTCAAGCAGAAATTTTCATCCTGTAGCTCTAACTCCAAAAAGTTCTGGGATACTGTAAAGTCCATGGAAAACAAGAGCACCTCCTCCCAGCTGCCCACTGCACTGAGGCTAGATAACACGGTCACCACTGATAAGTCCGTGATAATCGAAAACTTCAACAAACATTTCTCAATGGCTGGCCATGCCTTCCACCTGGCGACTCCAACCTTGGCCAACAGCCCCGCCCCCCCCCCGCTGCTACTCGCCCAAGCCTCCCCAGCTTCTCCTTTACCCATATCCAGATAGCAGATGTTCTGAAAGAGCTGGAAAACCTGGACCCATACAAATCAGCTGGGCTTGACAATCTGGACCCCCTATTTCTGAAACTGTCCGTCGCCATTGTCGCACCCCCTATTACCAGCCTGTTCAACCTCTCCTTCGTATCATCTGAGATCCCCAAGGATTGGAAAGCTGCTGCTGTCATCCCCCTCTTCAAAGGGGGAGACACCCTGGACCCAAACTGTTACAGACCTATATCCATCCTGCCCTGCCTAGCTAAGGTCTTCGAAAGCCAAGTCAACAAACAGATCACTGACCATCTTGAATCCCACCGTACCTTCTCCGCTGTGCAATCCGGTTTCCGAGCCGGTCACGGGTGCACCTCAGCCACGCTCAAGGTACTAAACGATATCATAACCGCCATCGATAAAAGACATTACTGTGCAGCCGTCTTCATCGACCTGGCCAAGGCTTTCGACTCTGTCAATCACCATATTCTTATCGGCAGACTCAATAGCCTCAGTTTTTCTAATGACTGCCTTGCCTGGTTCACCAACTACTTTGCAGACAGAGTTCAGTGTGTCAAATCGGAGGGCATGTTGTCCGGTCCTCTGGCAGTCTCTATGGGGGTACCACAGGGTTCAATTCTCGGGCCGACTCTTTTCTCTGTATACATCAATGATGTTGCTCTTGCTGCGGGCGATTCCCTGATCCACCTCTACGCAGACGACACCATTCTGTATACTTCCGGCCCTTCCCTGGACACTGTGCTATCTAACCTCCAAACGAGCTTCAATGCCATACAACACTCCTTCCGTGGCCTCCAACTGCTCTTAAACGCTAGTAAAACCAAATGCATGCTTTTCAACCGTTCGCTGCCTGCACCCGCACGCCCGACTAGCATCACCACCCTGGACGGTTCCGACCTAGAATATGTGGACATCTATAAGTACCTAGGTGTCTGGCTAGACTGCAAACTCTCCTTCTAGACTCATATCAAACATCTCCAATCCAAAATCAAATCTAGAGTCGGCTTTCTATTCCGGAACAAAGCCTCCTTCACTCATGCCGCCAAACTTACCCTAGTAAAACTGACTATCCTACCGATCCTCGACTTCGGCGATGTCATCTACAAAATAGCTTCCAATACTCTACTCAGCAAACTGGATGCAGTTTATCACAGTGCCATCCGTTTTGTTACTAAAGCACCTTATACGACCCACCACTGCGACCTGTATGCCCTAGTCGGCTGGCCCTCGCTACATGTTCGTCGTCAGACCCACTGGCTCCAGGTCATTTACAAGGCTATGCTAGGTAAAGTGCCGCCTTATCTCACTTCACTGGTCACGATGGCTACACCCACCCGTAGCACGCGCTCCAGCAGGTGTATCTCACTGATCATCCCTAAAGCCAAAACCTAATTTGGACGCCTTTCCTTCCAGTTCTCTGCTGCCTGCGACTGGAACGAATTGCAAAAATCTCTGAAGTTGGAGACTTTTATCTCCCTCAACAACTTTAAAAATCTGCTATCCGAGCAGCTAACCGATCGCTGCAGCTGTACATAGTCCATCTGTAAACTACCCACCCAATTTACCTACCTCACCCCCATACTGCTTTTATTTATTTACTTTTCTGCTCTTTTGCACACCAGTATCTCTTCTTGCACATGATCATCTGATGATTTATCACTCCAGTGTTAATCTGCTAAATTGTAATTATTCGATTTATTGCCTACCTCATGCCTTTTGCACACATTGTATATAGATTCTCTTTTTTTCTACCATGTTATTGACTTGTTTATTGTTTACTCCATGTGTAACTCTGTGTTGTTGTCTGTTCACACTGGTATGCTTTATCTTGGCCAGGTCGCAGTTGCAAATGAGAACTTGTTCTCAACTAGCCTACCTGGTTAAATAAAGGTGAAATAAAAAATAAATAAAAAAATTACACGATAGAAACAGAGGGTTCTTCATTACACTGATAGAACCAGAGGGTTCTTTACACTGATAGAACCAGAGGGTGCTTCATTATGCTGCTAGATCCAGAGGGTTCCACTGATAGAACCAGAGGGTTCTTCATTACACTGATAGATCTAGAGGGTTCTTCATTACGCTGATAGAACCAGAGGGTTCCACTGATAGAACCAGAGGGTTCTTCATTACACTGATAGATCCAGAGGGTTCTTCATTACACTGATAGAACCAGAGGGTTCTTCATTACACTGATAGAACCAGAGCGTTCTTCATTACACTGATAGAACCAGTGGGTTCTTCATTACACTGATAGATCCAGAGGGTTCTTTACACTGATAGATCCAGAGGTTTCTTTACACTGATAGAACCAGAGGTTTCTTCATTACACTGATAGAACCAGAGGGTTCTTCATTACACTGATAGAACCAGAGGGTTCTTCATTACACTGATAGAACTAGAGGGTTCTTCATTACATTGATAGAACCAGAGGGTTCTTCATTACACTGAAAGATCCAGAGGGTTATTCATTACACTGATAGAACCAGGGGGTTCTTCATTACGCTGATAGAACCAGAGGACTCCACTGATAGAACCAGAGGGTTCTTCATTACACTGATAGAACCAGAGGGTTCCACTGATAGAACCAGAGGGTTCTTCATTACACTGATAGAACCAGAGGGTTCTTCATTACACTGATAGAACTAGAGGGTTCCACTGATAGAACCAGAGTGTTCTTCATTACACTGATAGATCCAGAGGGTTCTTCATTACACTGATAGAACTAGAGGGTTCTTCATTACACTGATAGAACCAGAGGGCTCTTCATTACACTGATAGAACCAGAGGGTTCTTCATTACACTGATAGAACCAGAGGTTTCCACTTATATAACCAGAGGGTTCTTCATTACACTGATAGAACTGGAGGGTTCTTCATTACACTGATAGATCCAGAGGGTTCCACTGATTATTCCAGAGGGTTTTTCATTACACTGATAGAACCAGAGTGTTTTTCATTACACTGTTAGAACCAGAGGGTTCTTCATTACACTGATAGAACCAGAGGGTTCTTCATTACGCTGATAGATCCAGAGGGTTCTTCATTACACTGATAGAACCAGAGGGTTCTTCATTACATTGATAGAACCAGAGGGTTCTTCATTAAGCTGATAGATCCAGAGGGTTCTTCATTACACTGATAGAACCAGAGAGTTCTTCATTACGCTGATAGATCCAGAGGGTTCTTCATTACACTGATAGAACCAGAGGGTTCTTCATTACACTGATAGAACCAGAGCGTTCGTCAATACGCTGATAGAACCAGAGGGTTCTTTACACTGATAAAACCAGAGGGTTCTTCATTACGCTGATAGATCCAGAGGGTTCTTCATTACACTGATAGAACCAGAGGGTTCTTCAGTACGCTGATAGATCCAGAGGGTTCTTCATTACACTGATAGATCTAGAGGTTTCTTCATTACGCTGATAGAACCAGAGGGTTCCACTGATAGAACCAGAGCTTTCTTCATTACACTGATAGAACCAGAGGGTTCTTCATTACACAGATAGAACCAGAGGGTTCTTCATTACACTGATAGAACCAGAGGGTTCTTCAGTACGCTGATAGATCCAGAGGGTTCTTCATTACACTGATAGATCCAGAGGGTTCTTCATTACATTGATAGAACCAGAGGGTTCTTCATTACACTGATAAAACCAGAGGGTTCTTCATTACACTGATAGAACCAGAGGGTTTTTCATTACACTGAAATATCCAGAGGGTTCTTCATTACACTGATAGAACCAGTGGGTCCTTCATTACACTGATAGATCCAGAGGGTTCTCATTACGCTGATAGATCCAGAGGGTTCTTCATTACATTGATAGAACCAGAGGGTTCTTCATTACACTGATAAAACCAGAGGGTTCTTCATTACACTGATAGAACCAGAGGGTTTTTCATTACACTGAAATATCCAGAGGGTTCTTCATTACACTGATAGAACCAGTGGGTCCTTCATTACACTGATAGATCCAGAGGGTTCTCATTACGCTGATAGAACCAGAGGGTTCTTCATTATGCTGATAGAACCAGAGGGTTCTTCATTACACTGATAGATCCAGAGGGTTCTTCATTACGCTGATAGAACCAGAGGATTCCACTGATAGAACCAGTGGGTTCTTCATTACGCTGATAGAATCAGAGGGTTCTTCATTACGCTGATAGAACCATAGGTTTCTTCATTACGCTGATAGATCCAGAGGGTTCTTTACACTGATAGAACCAGAGGGTTTTTCATTACGCTGATAGAACCAGAGGGTTCTTTACACTGATAGATCCAGAGGGTTCTTTACACTGATAGATCAAGAGGGTTCTTTACACTGATAGAACCAGAGGGTTCTTCATTACACTGATAGAACCAGAGGGTTCTTCATTACACTGGTAGAACCAGAGGGTTCTTTACACTGATAGATCCAGAGGGTTCTTTACACTGATAGATCCAGAGGGTTCTTTACACTGATAGAACCAGAGGGTTCTTCATTACACTGATAGAACCAGAGGGTTCTTCATTACACTGATAGAACCAGGGGTTCTTCATTACACTGATAGATCCAGAGGGTTCTTCATTACACTGATAGAACCAGAGGGTTCCACTGATAGAACCAGAGGGTTCTTAATTACACTGAAAGATCCAGAGGGTTATTCATTACACTGATAGAACCAGGGGTTCTTCATTACACTGATAGAACCAGGGGTTCTTCATTACACTGATAGAACCAGGGGTTCTTCATTACACTGATAGAACCAGGGGTTCTTCATTACACTGATGATCCAGAGGGTTCTTCATTACACTGATAGAACCAGAGGGTTCTTCATTACACTGATAGAACCAGAGGTTTCCACTGATAGATCCAAAGGGTTCTTTACACTGATAGAACCAGAGGGTTCTTCATTACACTGATAGAACTGGAGGGTTCTTCATTACACTGATAGATCCAGAGGGTTCTTTACACTGATAGAACCAGAGGGTTCTTTACACTGTTAGAACCAGAGGGTTCTACATTACACTCATAGATCCCGAGGGTTCTTCATTACGCTGATAGATCCAGAGGGTTCTTTACACTGATAGAACCAGAGGGTTCTTCATTGCACTGATAGATCCAGAGGGTTCTTCATTACGCTGATAGATCCAGAGGGTTCTTTACACTGATAGATCCAGAGGGTTCTACATTACACTGATAGAACCAGAGGGTTCTTCATTACACTGATAGAGCCAGAGGGTTCTTCATTACACTGATAGAACCAGAGGGTTCTTCATTACACTGATAGAACCAGAGGGTTCCACTGATAGAACCAGAGGGTTCTTCATTACACTGAACAATCCAGAGGGTTCTGCATTACACTGATAGAACCAGGGGGTTCCACTGATAGAACCAGAGGGTTCTTCATTACACTGATAGAACCAGATGGTTCCACTGATAGAACCAGAGGGTTCTTCATTACACTGATAGATCCAGAGGGTTCTTCATTACGCTGATAGATCCAGAGGGTTCTTTACACTGACAGAACCAGAGGGTTCTTTACACTGATAGGACCAGATGGCTTTTCATTACACTGATAGAACCAGAGGGTTTTTCATTACACTGATAGAACCAGAGGGTTCTTCATTACGCTGATAGATCCAGAGGGTTCTTTACACTGATAGAACCAGAGGGTTCTTCATTACACTGATAGATCCAGGGGTTCTTCTTTACACTGATAGATCCAGAGGGTTCCACTGATTATTCCAGAGGGTTTTTCATTACACTGATAGAACCAGGGGGTTTTTCATTACACTGATAGAGCCAGAGTGTTTTTCATTACACTGATAGAACCAGAGGGTTCTTCATTACACTGATAGAACCAGAGGGTTCTTCATTACGCTGATAGATCCAGAGGGTTCTTCATTACACTGAAAGAACCAGAGGGTTCTTCATTAAGTTGATAGAACCAGAGGGTTCTTCATTACACTGAAAGATCCAGAGGGTTATTCATTACACTGATAGAACCAGGGGTTCTTCATTACACTGATAGAACCAGGGGTTCTTCATTACACTGATAGAACCAGGGGTTCTTCATTACACTGATAGAACCAGGGGTTCTTCACTACACTGATGATCCAGAGGGTTCTTCATTACACTGATAGAACCAGAGGGTTCTTCATTACACTGATAGAACCAGAGGTTTCCACTGATAGATCCAAAGGGTTCTTTACACTGATAGAACCAGAGGGTTCTTCATTACACTGATAGAACTGGAGGGTTCTTCATTACACTGATAGATCCAGAGGGTTCTTTACACTGATAGAACCAGAGGGTTCTTTACACTGTTAGAACCAGAGGGTTCTACATTACACTCATAGATCCCGAGGGTTCTTCATTACGCTGATAGATCCAGAGGGTTCTTTACACTGATAGAACCAGAGGGTTCTTCATTGCACTGATAGATCCAGAGGGTTCTTCATTACACTGATAGAGCCAGAGGGTTCTTCATTACACTGATAGAACCAGAGGGTTCTTCATTACACTGATAGAACTAGAGGGTTCTTCATTACATTGATAGAACCAGAAGGTTCTTCATTACACTGAAAGATCCAGAGGGTTATTCATTACACTGATAGAACCAGGGGGTTCTTCATTACGCTGATAGAACCAGGGTGTTCTTCATTACGCTGATAGAACCAGAGGGTTCCACTGATAGAACCAGAGGGTTCTTCATTACACTGATAGAACCAGAGGGTTCCACTGATAGAACCAGAGGGTTCTTCATTACACTGATAGAACCAGAGGGTTCTTCATTACACTGATAGAACTAGAGGGTTCCACTGATAGAACCAGAGGGTTCTTCATTACACTGATAGATCCAGAGGGTTCTTCATTACACTGATAGAACTAGAGGGTTCTTCATTACACTGATAGAACCAGAGGGCTCTTCATTACACTGATAGAACCAGAGGGTTCTTCATTACACTGATAGAACCAGAGCGTTCGTCAATACGCTGATAGAACCAGAGGGTTCTTTACACTGATAAAACCAGAGGGTTCTTCATTACGCTGATAGATCCAGAGGGTTCCACTGATAGAACCAGAGGGTTCTTTACACTGATAGAACCAGAGGGTTCTTTACACTGTTAGAACCAGAGGGTTCTACATTACACTCATAGATCCCGAGGGTTCTTCATTACGCTGATAGATCCAGAGGGTTCTTTACACTGATAGAACCAGAGGGTTCTTCATTGCACTGATAGATCCAGAGGGTTCTTCATTACACTGATAGAGCCAGAGGGTTCTTCATTACACTGATAGAACCAGAGGGTTCTTCATTACACTGATAGAACTAGAGGGTTCTTCATTACATTGATAGAACCAGAAGGTTCTTCATTACACTGAAAGATCCAGAGGGTTATTCATTACGCTGATAGAACCAGAGGGTTCCACTGATAGAACCAGAGGGTTCTTCATTACACTGATAGAACCAGAGGGTTCCACTGATAGAACCAGAGGGTTCTTCATTACACTGATAGAACCAGAGGGTTCTTCATTACACTGATAGATCCAGAGGGTTCTTCATTACACTGATAGAACTAGAGGGTTCTTCATTACACTGATAGAACCAGAGGGCTCTTCATTACACTGATAGACCCAGAAGGTTCTTCATTACACTGATAGAACCAGAGGTTTCCACTGATATAACCAGAGGGTTCTTCATTACACTGATAGAACTGGAGGGTTCTTCATTACACTGATAGATCCAGAGGGTTCCACTGATTATTCCAGAGGGTTTTTCATTACACTGATAGAACCAGAGTGTTTTTCATTACACTGATAGAACCAGAGGGTTCTTCATTACACTGATAGATCCAGAGGGTTCTTCATTACACTGATAGAACCAGAGGGTTCTTCATTACATTGATAGCACCAGAGAGTTCTTCATTACGCTGATAGATCCAGAGGGTTCTTCATTACACTGATAGAACCAGAGGGTTCTTCATTACACTGATAGAACCAGAGCGTTCGTCAATACGCTGATAGAACCAGAGGGTTCTTTACACTGATAAAACCAGAGGGTTCTTCATTACGCTGATAGATCCAGAGGGTTCCACTGATAGAACCAGAGGGTTCTTCATTACACTGATAGATCTAGAGGGTTCTTCATTACGCTGATAGAACCAGAGGGTTCCACTGATAGAACCAGAGGGATCTTCATTACACTGATAGAACCAGAGGGTTCTTCATTACACTGATAGAACCAGAGGGTTCTTCATTACACTGATAGAACCAGAGGGTTCTTCATTACGCTGATAGATCCAGAGGGTTCTTCATTACACTGATAGATCCAGAGGGTTCTTCATTACATTGATAGAACCAGAGGGTTCTTCATTACACTGATAGAACCAGAGGGTTCTTCATTACACTGAAATATCCAGAGGGTTCTTCATTACACTGATAGAACCAGTGGGTTCTCATTACGCTGATAGAACCAGAGGGTTCTTCATTACACTGAAATATCCAGAGGGTTCTTCATTACACTGATAGATCCAGAGGGTTCTTCATTACACTGATAGAACCAGAGGGTTCTTCATTACGCTGATAGATCCAGAGGGTTCTTCATTACACTGATAGATCCAGAGGGTTCTTCATTACATTGATAGAACCAGAGGGTTCTTCATTACACTGATAAAACCAGAGGGTTCTTCATTACAATGATAGAACCAGAGGGTTCTTCATTACACTGAAATATCCAGAGGGTTCTTCATTACACTGATAGAACCAGTGGGTTCTCATTACGCTGATAGAACCAGAGGGTTCTTCATTACACTGAAATATCCAGAGGGTTCTTCATTACACTGATAGATCCAGAGGGTTCTTCATTACGCTGATAGAACCAGAGGATTCCACTGATAGAACCAGTGGGTTCTTCATTACGCTGATAGAATCAGAGGGTTCTTCATTACGCTGATAGAACCATAGGTTTCTTCATTACGCTGATAGATCCAGAGGGTTCTTTACACTGATAGAACCAGAGGGTTTTTCATTACGCTGATAGAACCAGAGGGTTCTTTACACTGATAGATCCAGAGGGTTCTTTACACTGATAGATCCAGAGGGTTCTTTACACTGATAGAACCAGAGGGTTCTTCATTACACTGATAGAACCAGAGGGTTCTTCATTACACTGGTAGAACCAGAGGGTTCTTTACACTAATAGATCCAGAGGGTTCTTTACACTGATAGATCCAGAGGGTTCTTTACACTGATAGAACCAGAGGGTTCTTCATTACACTGATAGAACCAGAGGGTTCTTCATTACACTGATAGAACCAGGGGTTCTTCATTACACTGATAGATCCAGAGGGTTCTTCATTACACTGATAGAACCAGAGGGTTCCACTGATAGATCCAAAGGGCTCTTTACACTGATAGAACCAGAGGGTTCTTCATTACACTGATAGAACTGGAGGGTTCTTCATTACACTGATAGATCCAGAGGGTTCTTTACACTGATAGAACCAGAGGGTTCTTAACACTGTTAGAACCAGAGGGTTCTACATTACACTCATAGATCCCGAGGGTTCTTCATTACGCTGATAGATCCATAGGGTTCTTTACACTGATAGAACCAGATGGTTCTTCATTGCACTGATAGATCCAGAGGGTTCTTCATTACGCTGATAGATCCAGAGGGTTCTTTACACTGATAGATCAAGAGGGTTCTACATTACACTGATAGAACCAGAGGGTTCTTCATAACACTGATAGAGCCAGAGGGTTCTTCATTACACTGATAGAACCAGAGGGTTCTTCATTACACTGATAGAACCAGAGGGTTCCACTGATAGAACCAGAGGGTTCTTCATTACACTGAAAGATCCAGAGGGTTCTGCATTACACTGATAGAACCAGGGGGTTCCACTGATAGAACCAGAGGGTTCTTCATTACACTGATAGAACCAGATGGTTCCACTGATAGAACCAGAGGGTTCTTCATTACACTGATAGATCCAGAGGGTTCTTCATTACGCTGATAGATCCAGAGGGTTCTTTACACTGATAGAACCAGAAGGTTCTTTACACTGATAGAACCAGATGGCTTTTCATTACACTGATAGAACCAGAGGGTTTTTCATTACACTGATAGAACCAGAGGGTTCTTCATTACGCTGATAGATCCAGAGGGTTCTTTACACTGATAGAACCAGAGGGTTCTTTACACTGATAGAACCAGAGGGTTCTTCATTACACTGATAGATCCAGGGGTTCTTCATTACACTGATAGATCCAGAGGGTTCTTTATTCCACTGATAGAACCAGAGGGTTCCACTGATAGAACCAGAGGGTTCTTCATTACACTGATAGATCCAGAGGGTTCTTCATTACACTGATAGAACCAGAGGGTTCTTCATTACACTGATAGAACCAGAGGGTTCTTCATTACACTGATAGATCCAGAGGGTTCTTCATTACGCTGATAGAACCAGAGGATTCCACTGATAGAACCAGTGGGTTCTTCATTACGCTGATAGAATCAGAGGGTTCTTCATTACTCTGATAGAACCATAGGTTTCTTCATTACGCTGATAGATTCAGAGGGTTCTTTACACTGATAGAACCAGTGGGTTTTTCATTACGCTGATAGAACCAGAGGGTTCTTTACACTGATAGATCCAGAGGGTTCTTTACACTGATAGATCCAGAGGGTTCTTTACACTGATAGAACCAGAGGGTTCTTCATTACACTGATAGAACCAGAGGGTTCTTCATTACACTGGTAGAACCAGAGGGTTCTTTACACTGATAGATCCAGAGGGTTCTTTACACTTATAGATCCAGAGGGTTCTTTACACTGATAGAACCAGAGGGTTCTTCATTACACTGATAGAACCAGAGGGTTCTTCATTACACTGATAGAACCAGGGGTTCTTCATTACACTGATAGATCCAGAGGGTTCTTCATTACACTGATAGAACCAGAGGGTTCCACTGATAGAACCAGAGGGTTCTTCATTACACTGAAAGATCCAGAGGGTTATTCATTACACTGATAGAACCAGAGGGTTATTCATTACACTAATGATCCAGAGGGTTCTTCATTACACTGATAGAACCAGAGGGTTCTTCATTACACTGATAGAACCAGAGGTTTCCACTGATAGATCCAGGGGGTTCTTTACACTGATAGAACCAGAGGGTTCTTCATTACACTGATAGAACTGGAGGGTTCTTCATTACACTGATAGATCCAGAGGGTTCTTTACACTGATAGAACCAGAGGGTTCTTTACACTGTTAGAACCAGAGGGTTCTACATTACACTCATAGATCCCGAGGGTTCTTCATTACGCTGATAGATCCAGAGGGTTCTTTACACTGATAGATCCAGAGGGTTCTACATTACACTGATAGAACCAGAGGGTTCTTCATTACACTGATAGAGCCAGAGGGTTCTTCATTACACTGATAGAACCAGAGGGTTCTTCATTACACTGATAGAACCAGAGGGTTCCACTGATAGAACCAGAGGGTTCTTCATTACACTGAAAGATCCAGAGGGTTCTGCATTACACTGATAGAACCAGAGGGTTCTTCATTACACTGATAGAACCAGAGGGTTACACTGATAGAACCAGAGGGTTCCACTGATAGAACCAGAGGGTTGTTCATTACACTGATAGATCCAGAGGGTTCTTCATTACGCTGATAGATCCAGAGGGTTCTTTACACTGATAGAACCAGAGGGTTCTTTACACTGATAGAACCAGATGGCTTTTCATTACACTGATAGAACCAGAGGGTTTTTCATTACACTGATAGAACCAGAGGGTTCTTCATTACGCTGATAGATCCAGAGGGTTCTTCATTACACTGATAGAACCAGAGGGTTCTTTACACTGATAGAACCAGAGGGTTCTTCATTACACTGATAGATCCAGGGGTTCTTCATTACACTGATAGATCCAGAGGGTTCTTTATTACACTGATAGAACCAGAGGGTTCCACTGATAGAACCAGAGGGTTCTTCATTACACTGATAGAACCAGAGGGTTCTTCATTACACTGATAGAACCAGAGGGTTCTTCATTACACTGATAGAACCAGAGGGTTCTTCATTACACTGATAGAACCAGAGGGTTCTTCATTACACTGATAGAACCAGAGGGTTCTTCATTACACTGGTAAGAAAAATCTCAGTTACTGATTGCAGGGGAAATATGGTAAATATACAAAACATGACTGCATTTTAAAGGTGTTTTTGATGTAATGGACAGTATGCTGCTGTAGGGGACAGTATGCGGCTGTAGGGGACAGTATGCTGCTCTAGGGGACAGTATGCTGCTCTAGGGGACAGTATGCTGCTGTAGGGGACAGTATGCTGCTGTAGGGGACAGTATGCTGCTGTAGGGGACAGTATGCTGCTCTAGGGGACAGTATGCTGCTCTAGGGGACAGTATGCTGCTGTAGAGGACAGTATGCTGCTCTAGGGGACAGTATGCTGCTGTAGGGGACAGTATGCTGCTGTAGGGGACAGTATGCTGCTCTAGGGGACAGTATGCTGCTGTAGGGGTCAGTATGCTGCTGTAGAGGACAGTATGCTGCTCTAGGGGACAGTATGCTGCTGTAGAGGACAGTATGCTGCTGTAGAGGACAGTATGCTGCTCTAGGGGACAGTATGCTGCTGTAGAGGACAGTATGCTGCTGTAGGGGACAGTATGCTGCTGTAGAGGACAGTATGCTGCTCTAGGGGACAGTATGCTGCTGTAGGGGACAGTATGCTGCTGTAGGGGACAGTATGCTGCTCTAGGGGTCAGTATGCTGCTGTAGGGGACAGTATGCTACTCTAGGGGACATTATGCTGCTCTAGGGGACAGTATGCTGCTCTAGGGGACAGTATGCTGCTTTAGGGGACAGTATGCTGCTGTAGGGGTCAGTATGCTGCTGTAGGGGACAGTATGCTACTCTAGGGGACAGTATGCTGCTGTAGGGGACAGTATGCTGCTCTAGGGGACAGTATGCTGCTGTAGGGGACAGTATGCTGCTGTAGGGGACAGTATGCTGCTGTAGGGGACAGTATGCGGCTGTAGGGGACAGTATGCTGCTCTAGGGGACAGTATGCTGCTGTAGGGGACAGTATGCTGCTGTAGGGGACAGTATGCTGCTCTAGGGGACAGTATGCTGCTGTAGGGGACAGTATGCTGCTGTAGGGGACAGTATGCTGCTCTAGGGGACAGTATGCTGCTGTAGGGGACAGTATGCTGCTGTAGGGGACAGAATGCTGCTGTAGGGGACAGTATGCTGCTCTAGGGGACAGTATGCTGCTCTAGGGGACAGTATGCTGCTCTAGGGGACAGTATGCTGCTCTAGGGGACAGTATGCTGCTGTAGGGGACAGAATGCTGCTGTAGGGGACAGTATGCTGCTCTAGGGGACAGTATGCTGCTCTAGGGGACAGTATGCTGCTGTAGGGGACAGTATGCTGCTGTAGGGGACAGTATGCTGCTCTAGGGGACAGTATGCTGCTCTAGGGGACAGTATGCTGCTGTATTCTGATTACTTGGGAGTCAATCTCACCGGGACTTTGAACTCACGACCTCTTTGTTGCCAGGGAACTGAATTTCCCGCTACTCCACCGACTCTGTGGGTTTGATAACAATTGAGAAAGATTGTTAAAAGATTAAAACCAATAGACATTCTGTCATTTGTCCCTATGGGGGACCCTTTTTGACTGCCACATACAACCCTTTTATTGTGTAGAATCCTCTCATGAAGAACCCTACCCTCTGGTTCCAGGTAGAACCAATAACAGGTTGGACAGTTATACCGTGTACTTGGAAAGTATTCAGACCCCTTCACTTTTTCCACATCTTGTTACGTTACAGCCTTATTCTAAAATGGATGAAATTAGAATGTCCCCCCCCCCCCCCCACACATCTAATAACACATAATGACTAAGAAAAAACAGGCTGTTTAAAATAAAATAAAACAATTATGAAATACCTTATTTACATAAGTAATCAGCTCCTTTGCTATGAGGCTCAGGTGCATCCTGATTCCATTGATCATCCTTGAGATGTTTCTACAACTTGATTGGAGTCCACCTGGTGGTAAAATGAATTCATTGGACATCATTTGGAAAGGCACACACCTGTCTATATAAAGGTACCACAGTTGACAGTAAAGGTCAGAGCAAAAACCAAACCATGAGGTCGAAGGAATTATCCGTAGAGCTCCGAGACAGGATTGTGTCGCAGCACCGGTCTGGGAGAGAGTAACAAAAATGTATGGCAGCATTGAAGGTCCCCAAGAACACAGAAGTTTGGAAAGTTTGGAAAAATCAAAAGTTAAAATTGAGTTATTAAGTATTCAACCCCTTTGTTATGACCTAAATAAAATCAAGAGTAAATATTTGCTGAACAATTCACGTAACAATTTGCATGGACTCACTTTGTTTGCAATAATAGTGTTTAACATGATTTCTTTATGACCACCTTACACTCCCTTTGAGCATGTTATTCAGTACACTTTGGATGGTGTATAACTACACCCCAGTCACTACAAAAATACAGGCGTCCTTCCGAACTCGGTCGCAGGAGAGGAAGGAAACCGCTCAGGGATTTCCATTCTGTACAGGCTTCCTTCTTTTCACTCTGTAATTTAGGTTTGTATTGTGGAGTAACTATAATGTTGTTGATCCATCCTCAGTTTTCCTCCTGTCACAGCCATTAAACTCTGCAACTGTTTTAAAAGTCACCGTTGACCTCATGGTGAAATCCCTGAGCGGTTTCCTAAAAGGGATATTTAATGTCAGCTTTTTTTTCTCCTTTTTACCCATCTACCAACAGGTGTTGTTTACCAGGCATTGGGAAAAGCTCCCTGGTCTTTGTGGTTGAATCTGTGTTTGAAATGAACTGCTCGACTGACGGGATCTTACAGATAATTGTATGTGTTGGGGTACAGAGATGGGGAAGTCATTTTAAAAATCATGTTACTATTATTGCCCACACGGAGTGTTAAGCACATTTTCCCCACTGAACTTACGTAGGGATGTTGTAACAAAGGGTTTAAATCATTATTGACTCAAGACTTTTCAGCTTTTCATTTGTAATACATTTTATTTAAAAGAAAATCTCCAAAAGAGTATACTTCCACACAATGGCGGTTCTAGATCATTTCAACTGGGAGGGCCACGCTGGGCCTAGTTAGAGGGGCCAGTTGTACTGTTAGAGGGGGGGCCAGTTGTACTGTCAGAGGGGCCCAGTTGTACTGTTAGAGGGGCCAGTTGTACTGTTAGAGGGGGGGGCAGTTGTACTGTTAGAGGGGGGGCCAGTTGTACTGTTAGAGGGGCCCAGTTGTACTGTCAGAGGGGCCAGTTGTACTGTTAGAGGGGGGGGGGCAGTTGTACTGTTAGAGGGGGGGCCAGTTGTACTGTTAGAGGGGCCCAGTTGTACTGTTAGAGGGGCCAGTTGTACTGTTAGAGGGGCCAGTTGTACTGTTAGAGGGGCCCAGTTGTACTGTTAGAGGGCCCAGTTGTACTGTTAGAGGGGCCAGTTGTACTGTTAGAGGGGCCAGTTGTACTGTTAGAGGGGCCAGTTGTACTGTTAGAGGGCCCAGTTGTACTGTTAGAGGGGCCAGTTGTACTGTTAGAGGGGCCAGTTGTACTGTTAGAGGGGCCAGTTGTACTGTTAGAGGGGGGGCCAGTTGTACTGTTAGAGGGGCCAGTTGTACTGTTAGAGGGGGGGCCAGTTGTACTGTTAGAGGGGGGGGCAGTTGTACTGTTAGAGGGGCCAGTTGTACTGTTAGAGGGGCCAGTTGTACTGTTAGACGGGCCCAGTTGTACTGTTAGAGGGGCCCAGTTGTACTGTTAGAGGGGGGGCCAGTTGTACTGTTAGAGGGGGGGCCAGTTGTACTGTTAGAGGAGCCAGTTGTACTGTTAGAGGGGCCGGTTGTACTGTTAGAGGGGCCAGTTGTACTTTTAGAGGGGCCAGTTACATTAGATGTTATTGTTGTTGTCGTATAGTTTTCTTCACTGCATTGCAGGCAAAAGACCATGTTCATAATCATCATCGTTGCCACTGTCTAATAACGGATGTAAAAAAAAAAAGAACGATAGCAAAAAATATGTTACGTAAAAATTATTTCATACTCCACATTTAGGGAGGGCCACAAGGGGGTCCAAAATTCTTGTCACAGGGGCACTGGCCCCCCACAGAACCGCTAGTGCTTCCACAGTGACATTCTGGGGTATCGTGGGTAGGCCAGTGACACAGCGTCTCCATTTAATTCATTTTAAATTCAGGCTGTAACAACATCAAAAAAAGGCGGACAACTTTCTGAAGGCGCTGTATCACCTCTGACCTCTGATCTCTGACCTTTTTAGTGTGTATTCTTAAAAAAAAGATCTGTCAGCTCCAACTGTTTTGTTGTTGTTGTTTGTTGCTGTTATGTTGACATGAATTGGTTCTATTAATTTGTAGACATGATAAGATGATCATCTTTATGTTTCCTGTCCTCTCCAGATCCTCCTAGGAACACGTCAGTATCAGTGAGTCCCTCTGGCGAAGTGTTAGAGGGCAGTTCAGTGATTCTGACCTGCAGCAGTGATGCCAACCCACCAGTGATCAGCTTCCGCTGGTACTCAGTGAGAGCGGGTGACACCAGATCTACAGGCCACGGGCCGCTCCTGAACACCAAAATCTGGGCGGACAATACCCACTTCTACTGTGAAGCCAAGAATGTGTGCGGCGCACGTAATTCAACGATCACTAAAGTACCTGTGTTGTGTAAGTGTAGTGGAGGTTGTTCAAGGAACCAGAGTACAGTTCCACGATGAGTAAGCTTGTCTGTGGTCCTCTCAGTTGGTAGAGCATAGTACTCCCTCCGGCCAGGGTAGTAGGTTCAATCCCCCAGGGGACTACCCATATGTAAAATGTAAGTTGCTTTGGCTAAAAGTGTCTGCTAAATGTCACTTACATTATAAATATCAACAAGGCTTTAGCTCGGTAGTCTAACATTGTCTGGAGCCCGTTGAGATCTGTGGGTTACAGTCTGTAAAGCTACATAAACCTATATGATACTGCTGCTCCAGTTTCAACTGTTCTGCCTGCGGCTATGGAACCCTGACCTGTTCACTGTGATTACTATTATTTGACCATGCTGGTCATTTATGAACATTTTGAACATCTTGGCCATGTTCTGTTATAATCTCCACCCGGCACAGCCAGAAGAGGACTGGCCAACCCTCATAGCCTGGTTCCTCTCTAGATTTCTTCCTAGGTTTTGGCCTTTCTAGGGAGTTTTTCCTAGCCACCGTGCTTCTACACCTGCATTGCTTGCTGTTTGGATTTCTGTTCAGCACTTTGATATATCAGCTGATGTGAGAAGGCCTTTATAAATACATTTTATTTATTTATTTGATTTGTTTGAAAACCTTTAGCTCGGTAGGCTAATGAAGCCTTGAGTCACACATACAGTATAACGTGTGAATTGTCTATTTTCCTCCAGATGGTCCTAAAACCATGTCTGTGTCAGCCGTCCCACCTGGACCCGTGTTTCATGGTACGATGGTGAATCTGACCTGCAGCAGCAATGGCAACCCACCAGTAAGCAGCTTCACCTGGTACAGTGTGAAGGGAGACCAGGTGGTACGGCTTGGGGTTGGGAAGAGGCTAGAGACCAGCGTGTCGGCAGAAGTCCACCAGTTTTACTGTGAGGGCAGAAACGACCATGGAGGACAGAACTCAACGCTGATAGATGTGGTGGTACAGTGTATGTATACTGTAGCTACACGACCAATTCAACCAGCGCCAAACATTTTGGGAAGTTATTCAACAATGCTGTTGTTGTGTTATTCTTGTTCTTCTTGTTCTTTTCTTCTTCTTCTAGTTCTTCTTCTTCTAGTTCTTCTTCTTCTAGTTCTTCTTCTTCTAGTTCTTTTTCTTCTAGTTCTTCTTCTTCTAGTTCCTCTTCTTCTAGTTCTTTTTCTTTTTCTTTTTCTTCTTTTTCTGCTTCTTCTTGTTCTTCTTCTTGTTCTTCTTCTTGTTCTTCTTCTTGTTCTTTTTCTTCTTCCTCTTCTTCTTCTTCTTGTTCTTCTAGTTCTTCTTCTTCTAGTTCTTCTTGTTCTTGTTCTTCTTGTTCTTGTTTTTCTTCTTCTAGTTCTTCTTCTTCTAGTTCTTCTTCTTCTTGTTCTTGTTCTTGTTCTGTTTCTTCTTCTTCTAGTTCTTCTTCTAGTTCTTCTTCTTCTTCTAGTTCTTCTTGTTCTTGTTCTTCTTCTTCTAGTTCTTCTTCTTCTAGTTCTTCTTGTTCTTGTTCTTCTTCTTCTAGTTCTTGTTCTTGTTCTTGTTCTTCTTCTAGTTCTTCTTCTTGTTCTTGTTCTTCTTCTTCTAGTTCTTCTTCTTGTTCTTCTTCTTCCAGTTCTTCTTCTTCTTCTTCTAGTTCTTCTTCTTGTTGTTCTTCTTCTTCTTCTAGTTCTTCTTCTTGTTCTTGTTCTTCTTCTTCTAGTTCTTCTTCTTCTTCTTCTTGTTCTTGTTCTTCTTGTTCTTCTTCTTGTTCTTGTTCTTCTAGTTCTTCTTCTTCTTCTTGTTCTTTTTCTTGTTCTTGTTCTTGTTCTTGTTCTTCTTCTTGTTCTTGTTCTTGTTCTTCTTCTTATTGTTCTTGTTCTTCTTGTTCTTTATTAATGCAGATACCAATCTTTCCCTCCAGATCCTCCTAGGAGCACGTCAGTATCAGTGAATTCCTCTGGTCCAGTGTTGAAGGGCAGTTCAGTGACTCTGACCTGTAACAGTGATGCCAACCCACAAGTGTCCAGCTATAACTGGTACTCAGTGGACAAGAGCGAAACACACAGTGTAATAGGACCTGAACAGACGTACACAGTAGATAACGTCAATGGTAATACACAGTACTTCTGCCAAGCTAAAAATCAACACGGATCGGACAACTCAACAAGGCTCCAGCTCGACATTCAGTGTACGTTTTAATATCATTAACATCATGTAATGTGCCCCCAAATGGGACAGGGACATTTTGTTGACGCAAGTCAGTGGTAATGTTTACCAAACAATGAGTATTTTGGAGGGTCACCCCACCTTCAATTCTACATCTTGTCAACCACATTGCTTCCATTATCCGACGGATCAACATTTAAATGGCCCTTGATGAGTCATGGGCCTTGATGAGTCATGGAACAACAATGTCTGGGAACCACTGATATAGACACAATCTGATAAACACAGGCTAGGAATTCCACAAAGGTCTGTTGTAATGCTGTTAGTCACAGTAGACATGGTATTCATATTTGTAGTCAAAGTACTTATAGTAATAGTAGTCACAGTAGTTATAGTAGTCATAGTAGTAGTAGTTATAGTAGTAGTAGTAGTAGTTATAGTAGTAGTAGTAGTAGTTATAGTAGTTATAGTAGTAGTAGTAGTTATAGTAGTTATAGTAGTAGTAGTAGTAGTAGTTATAGTAGTAGTAGTAGTTATAGTAGTAGTAGTAGTTATAGTAGTTATAGTAGTAGTAGTAGTAGTAGTTATAGTAGTAGTAGTAGTTACAGTAGTTATAGTAGTAGTAGTTATAGTAGTTATAATAGTAGTAGTTTTAGTAGTAGTAGTAGTAGTAGTTATACTAGTAGTAGTAGTTATAGTAGTAGTTATAGTAGTAGTAGTAGTAGTTATAGTAGTAGTAGTAGTTATGGTAGTAGTAGTAGTTATAGTAGTAGTAGTTATAGTAGTTATAGTAGTCACAGTAGTTATAGTAGTTATAGTAGTCACAGTAGTTATAGTAGTAGTTATAGTAGTAGTAATAGTAGTAGTAGTAGTAGTAGTAGTTATAGTAGTAGTAATAGTAGTTAAAGTATTAGTATTAGTTATAGTAGTCACAGTAGTTATAGTAGTTATAGTAGTCACAGTAGTTAAAGTAGTAGTAGTTATAGTAGTAGTAGTAGTTATAGTAGTTATAGTAGTCGTAGTTATAGTAGTTATAGTAGTAGTAGTTATAGTAGTCACAGTAGTTATAGTAGTAGTAGTTATAGTAGTAGTAGTTATAGTAGTAGTAGTTATAGTAGTAGTAGTTATAGTAGTAGTAGTAGTTATAGTAGTTATAGTAGTCACAATAGTTATAGTAGTAGTAGTTATAGTAGTAGTAGTAGTTATAGTCGTTATAGTAGTAGTAGTTATAGTACTTATAGTAGTAGTAGTTATAGTAGTCACAGTAGTTATAGTAGTTATAGTAGTCACAATAGTTATAGTAGTAGTAGTTATAGTAGTAGTAGTAGTTATAGTAGTAGTAGTAGTTATAGTAGTTATAGTAGTCACAATAGTTATAGTAGTCACAGTAGTTATAGTAGTAGTAGTTATAGTAGTAGTAGTTATAGTAGTAGTAGTTATAGTAGTAGTAGTAGTTATAGTAGTTATAGTAGTCACAATAGTTATAGTAGTCACAGTAGTTATAGTAGTAGTAGTAGTAGTTATAATAGTTATAGTAGTCACAGTAGTTATAGTAGTAGTAGTAGTAGTTATAGTAGTTATAGTAGTCACAGTGGTCACAGTAGTAGTCAGTTACTAGTAGTAGTAGTTATAGTAGTAGTAGTAGTAGTAGTAGTAGTTATAGTAGTAGTAGTAGTAGTAGTTATAGTAGTAGTTATAGTAGTAGTAGTAGTTATAGTAGTAGTTATAGTAGTAGTAGCAGTAGTTATAGTAGTAGTAGTAGTTACAGTAGTTATAGTTGTAGTAGTTGTAGTAGTAGTAGTTATAGTAGTAGTAGTAGTAGTTATAGTAGTAGTAGTAGTTACAGTAGTTATAGTAGTAGTAGTTGTAGTAGTAGTAGTTATAGTAGTCACAGTGGTCACAGTAGTAGTCAGTTACTAGTAGTAGTAGTTGTAGTAGTAGTTATAGTAGTAGTAGTAGTAGTTATAGTAGTAGTAGTAGTTACAGTAGTTATAGTGGTAGTAGTTATAGTAGTAGTAGTTATAGTAGTAGGAGTAGTTATAGTAGTACTAGTAGTTATAGTAGTTGTAGAAGTTATAGTAGTCACAGTAGTTATAGTAGTTATAGTAGTTATAGAAGTAGTAGTAGTAGTTATAGTAGTAGTTATAGTAGTCACAGTAGTTATAGAAGTTATAGTAGTTATAGAAGTAGTAGTAGTAGTTATAGTAGTCACAGTAGCTATAGAAGTTATAGTAGTTATAGAAGTAGTAGTAGTAGTTATAGTAGTAGTTATAGTAGTCACAGTAGTTATAGTAGTAGTAGTAGTAGTTAGTTAGTTGTGGTCCTGTGTGGCTCAGTTGGTAGAGCATGGCGCTTGCAACGCCAGGGTTGTGGGTTCATTCCCCATGGGGGGACCAGGATGAATATGTATGAACTTTCCAATTTGTAAGTCGCTCTGGATAAGAGCGTCTGCTAAATGACTTTAAAAAAAAAAATTGTAGTGGTAGTAGTCACAGTAGTTATAGAAATTGTAGTAGTAGTAGTTATTGTAGTCACAGTAGTTATGGTAGTAGTAGTAGTCACAGTAGTTATAGTAGTAGTAGTAGTAGTTATTGTAGTCACAGTAGTTATGGTAGTAGTAGTAGTCACAGTAGTTATAGTAGTAGTAGTAGTTATTGTAGTCACAGTAGTTATAGAAGTAGTAGTAGTTATAGTCACAGTAGTTATAGAAGTTATAGTAGTTATAGAAGTAGTTATAGTAGTTATAGTAGTCACAGGAGTTATAGTAGTAGTAGTAGTTATTGTAGTCACAGTAGTTATAGTAGTAGTAGTAGTAGTAGTTATAGTCACAGTAGTTATAGAAGTTATAGTAGTTATAGAAGTTATAGTAGTTATAGTAGTAGTAGTTGTAGTAGTTATAGTAGTAGTAGTTATAGTAGTTATAGTAGTAGTTATAGTAGTTATAGTAGTAGTAGTTATAGTAGTAGTAGTAGTAGTTATTGTAGTCACAGTAGTTATGGTAGTAGTAGTAGTCACAGTAGTTATAGTAGTAGTAGTAGTTATTGTAGTCACAGTAGTTATAGTAGTAGTAGTTATAGTAGTAGTAGTAGTTATAGTACTTATAGTAGTAGTAGTTATAGTAGTCACAGTAGTTATAGTAGTTATAGTAGTCACAATAGTTATAGTAGTAGTAGTTATAGTAGTAGTAGTAGTTATAGTAGTAGTAGTAGTTATAGTAGTTATAGTAGTCACAATAGTTATAGTAGTCACAGTAGTTATAGTAGTAGTAGTTATAGTAGTAGTAGTTATAGTAGTAGTAGTTATAGTAGTAGTAGTTATAGTAGTAGTAGTAGTTATAGTAGTTATAGTAGTCACAATAGTTATATTAGTCACAGTAGTTATAGTAGTAGTAGTAGTAGTTATAATAGTTATAGTAGTCACAGTAGTTATAGTAGTAGTAGTAGTGGTTATAATAGTTATAGTAGTTGTAGTAGTAGTAGTTATAGTAGTTATAGTAGTCACAGTGGTCACAGTAGTAGTCACTTACTAGTAGTAGTAGTTATAGTAGTAGTAGTAGTAGTAGTTATAGTAGTAGTAGTAGTAGTTATAGTAGAAGTTATAGTAGTAGTAGTAGTAGTAGTAGTTATAGTAGTAGTTATAGTAGTAGTAGTAGTAGTTATAGTAGTAGTAGTAGTTACAGTAGTTATAGTGGTAGTAGTTGTAGTAGTAGTAGTTATAGTAGTAGTAGTAGTAGTAGTAGTTATAGTAGTAGTAGTAGTTACAGTAGTTATAGTAGTAGTAGTTGTAGTAGTAGTAGTTATAGTAGTTATAGTAGTCACAGTGGTCACAGTAGTAGTCAGTTACTAGTAGTAGTAGTTGTAGTAGTAGTTATAGTAGTAGTAGTAGTAGTTATAGTAGTAGTAGTAGTAGTTACAGTAGTTATAGTGGTAGTAGTTATAGTAGTAGTAGTTATAGTAGTAGGAGTAGTTATAGTAGTACTAGTAGTTATAGTAGTTGTAGAAGTTATAGTAGTCACAGTAGTTATAGTAGTTATAGTAGTTATAGAAGTAGTAGTAGTAGTTATAGTAGTAGTTATAGTAGTCACAGTAGTTATAGAAGTTATAGTAGTTATAGAAGTAGTAGTAGTAGTTATAGTAGTCACAGTAGCTATAGAAGTTATAGTAGTTATAGAAGTAGTAGTAGTAGTTATAGTAGTAGTTATAGTAGTCACAGTAGTTATAGTAGTAGTAGTAGTAGTTAGTTAGTTGTGGTCCTGTGTGGCTCAGTTGGTAGAGCATGGCGCTTGCAACGCCAGGGTTGTCGGTTCATTCCCCACGGGGGGACCAGGATGAATATGTATGAACTTTCCAATTTGTAAGTCGCTCTGGATAAGAGCGTCTGCTAAATGACAAAAAAATTGTAGTGGTAGTAGTCACAGTAGTTATAGAAATTGTAGTAGTAGTAGTTATTGTAGTCACAGTAGTTATAGTAGTAGTAGTAGTAGTTATTGTAGTCACAGTAGTTATGGTAGTAGTAGTAGTCACAGTAGTTATAGTAGTAGTAGTAGTTATTGTAGTCACAGTAGTTATAGAAGTAGTAGTAGTTATAGTCACAGTAGTTATAGAAGTTATAGTAGTTATAGAAGTAGTTATAGTAGTTATAGTAGTCACAGGAGTTATAGTAGTAGTAGTAGTTATTGTAGTCACAGTAGTTATAGTAGTAGTAGTAGTAGTAGTTATAGTCACAGTAGTTATAGAAGTTATAGTAGTTATAGTAGTAGTTATAGTAGTTATAGTAGTAGTAGTTATAGTAGTAGTAGTAGTAGTTATTGTAGTCACAGTAGTTATGGTAGTAGTAGTAGTCACAGTAGTTATAGTAGTAGTAGTAGTTATTGTAGTCACAGTAGTTATAGAAGTAGTAGTAGTTATAGTCACAGTAGTTATAGAAGTTATAGTAGTTATAGAAGTAGTTATAGTAGTTATAGTAGTCACAGGAGTTATAGTAGTAGTAGTAGTTATTGTAGTCACAGTAGTTATAGTAGTAGTAGTTGTAGTAGTTATAGTCACAGTAGTTATAGAAGTTATAGTAGTTATAGAAGTTATAGTAGTTATAGTAGTAGTAGTTATAGTAGTTATAGTAGTAGTAGTAGTTATAGTAGTAGTAGTAGTTATAGTAGTTATAGTAGTAGTAGTTATAGTAGTTATAGTAGTAGTTATAGTAGTTATAGTAGTAGTAGTTATAGTAGTTATAGTAGTAGTTATAGTAGTAGTAGTTATAGTAGTTATAGAAGTTATAGTAGTTATAGTAGTAGTAGTTATAGTAGTTATAGTAGTAGTAGTTATAGTAGTTATAGTAGTAGTAGTTATAGTAGTTATAGTAGTAGTAGTTATAGTAGTTATAGTAGTAGTTATAGTAGTTATAGTAGTAGTAGTTATAGTAGTTATAGTAGTAGTAGTTAAATTAGTCACAGTAGTTATAGTAGTAGTAGTTATAGTAGTAGTTATAGTAGTTATAGTAGTAGTAGTTAAATTAGTCACAGTAGTTATAGTAGTAGTAGTAGTAGTAGTCACAGGAGTAGTAGTGTAGTTATAGTAGTAATAGTAGTAGTAGTAGTAGTTATAGTAGTTGTAGTAGTTAGAATAGTTATAGTAGTAGTAGTAGTATTAGTAGTAGTAGTTATAGTAGTTATAGTAGTAGTATTAGTAGTAATAGTAGTAGTTATAGTAGTAGTAGTTATAGTAGTAGTAGTTATAGTAGTTATAGTAGTAGTAGTAGTTATAGTAGGTGTATTAGTAGTAGTAGTTATAGTAATAGTAGTAGTAGTTATAGCAGTTTTAGTAGTAGTAGTAGTTTTAATAGTTATAGTTGTAGTAGTAGTTAAAGTAGTTATAGTAGTAGTAGTAGTAGTAGTAGTAGTTATAGTAGTTGTAGTAGTAGTTATAGTAATAGTAGTAGTTATAGTAGTAGTAGTAGTTATAATAGTAGTAGTATTTATAGTAGTTATAGTAGTCATAATTGTTATAGTAGTTATAGTAGTCATTATTGTTATAGTAGTTATAGTAGTTATAGTAGTCATTATTGTTATAGTAGTCGTAGTAGTTATAGTTGTCATAATTGTTATAGTAGTTATAGTAGTAGTAGTAGTTATAGTAGTAGTCGTAGTTATAGTAGTAGTAGTAGTTATAGTAGTAGTTGTAGTAGTAGTGTAGTTATAGTAGTGATAGTAGTAGTAGTAGGTATAGTAGTTGTAGTAGGTAGTTATAGTAGTAGTAGTAGTAGTAGTATTAGTAGTAGTAGTTATAGTTGTTATAGTAGTAGTAGTAGGAGTTATAGTAGTAGTAGTAGTTATAGTAGTAGTAGTAGTTGTAGTAGTAGTTATAGTAGGTGTATTAGTAGTAGTAGTAGTTATAGCAGTTATAGTAGTAGTAGTAGTTATAGTAATAGTAGTAGTTATAGTAGTAGTAGTAGTTATAGTAGTAGTAGTAGTAGTAGTAGTAGTAGTTATAGTAATAGTAGTAGTTATAGTAGTAGTAGTAGTTAATAGTTATAGTTGTAGTAGTAGTTATAGTAATAGTAGTAGTTATAGTAGTAGTAGTAGTAGTAGTAGTTATAGTAGTAGTAGTTGTAGTAGTAGTAGTAGTTATAGTAGTAGTAGTTAAATTAGTCACAGTAGTTATAGTAGTAGTAGTTATAGTAGTAGTTATAGTATTTATAGTAGTAGTAGTTAAATTAGTCACAGTAGTTATAGTAGTAGTAGTAGTAGTAGTCACAGGAGTAGTAGTGTAGTTATAGTAGTAATAGTAGTAGTAGTAGTAGTTATAGTAGTTGTAGTAGTAGTAGTTATAGTAGTAGTTATAGTAGTTATAGTAGTAGTAGTTAAATTAGTCACAGTAGTTATAGTAGTAGTAGTAGTAGTAGTCACAGGAGTAATAGTGTAGTTATAGTAGTAATAGTAGTAGTAGTAGTAGTTATAGTAGTTGTAGTAGTTAGAATAGTTATAGTAGTAGTAGTAGTAGTAGTAGTTATAGTAGTTATAGTAGTAGTATTAGTAGTAGTAGTAGTAGTTATAGTAGTTATAGTAGTAGTTATAGTAGTAGTAGTAGTTATAGTAGGTGTATTAGTAGTAGTAGTTATAGTAATAGTAGTAGTAGTTATAGCAGTTTTAGTAGTAGTAGTAGTTTTAATAGTTATAGTTGTAGTAGTAGTTGTAGTTATAGTAGTAGTTATAGTAGTAGTAGTATTTATAGTAGTTATAGTAGTCATAATTGTTATAGTAGTTATAGTAGTCATAATTGTTATAGTAGTTATAGTAGTCATAATTGTTATAGTAGTTATAGTAGTCATAATTGTTATAGTAGTTATAGTAGTCATAATTGTTATAGTAGTTATAGTAGTTATAGTAGTCATTATTGTTATAGTAGTCGTAGTAGTTATAGTTGTCATAATTGTTATAGTAGTTATAGTAGTAGTTATAGTAGTAGTCGTAGTTATAGTAGTAGTAGTAGTTATAGTAGTAGTTGTAGTAGTAGTGTAGTTATAGTAGTGATAGTAGTAGTAGTAGGTATAGTAGTTGTAGTAGGTAGTTATAGTAGTAGTAGTAGTAGTATTAGTAGTAGTAGTTATAGTTGTTATAGTAGTAGTAGTAGTAGTTATAGTAGTAGTAGTAGTTATAGTAGTTATAGTAGTAGTAGTAGTTGTAGTAGTAGTTATAGTAGGTGTATTAGTAGTAGTAGTAGTTATAGCAGTTATAGTAGTAGTAGTAGTTAATAGTTATAGTTGTAGTAGTAGTTATAGTAATAGTAGTATTTATAGTAGTAGTAGTAGTAGTTGTAGTAGTAGTTATAGTAGTAGTAGTTGTAGTAGTTATAGTAGTAGTAGTAGTAGTAGTAGTAGTTATAATAGTAGTAGTATTATTCATAGTAGTCATAATTGTTATAGTAGTTATAGTAGTAGTAGTAGTTATAGTAGTAGTCGTAGTTATAGTAGTTATAGTAGTAGTAGTAGTAGTAGTATTTATAGTAGTAGTAGTTATAGTAGTAGTAGTGTAGTAATAGTAGTAGTAGTAGTTATAGTAGTTGTAGTAGTTATAGTAGTAGTAGTAGTAGTAGTAGTATTTATAGTAGTAGTAGTTATAGTAGTAGTAGTAGTTATAGTAGTAGTAGTGTAGTAATAGTAGTAGTAGTAGTTATAGTAGTTGTAGTAGTTATAGTAGTAGTAGTAGTAGTTATAGTAGTAGTAATAGTTAAAGTAGTTATAGTAGTAGTAGTATTTATAGTAGTAGTAGTTATAGTAGGTGTATTAGTAGTAGTAGTTATAGTAGGTGTATTAGTAGTAGTAGTAGTAGTAGTAGGTATAGTAGTAGTAGTAGTAGTTATAGTAGTAGTTATAGTAGTAGTAGCAGTAGTAGTAGTAGTAGTTATAATAGTAGTTATAATAGTAGTTATAGTAGTTATATTAGTAGTAGTAGTAGTTATAGTAGTTATAATAGTAGTTATAGTAGTTATATTAGTAGTAGTAGTAGTTATAGTAGTTATAATAGTAGTTATAGTAGTAGTAGTAGTTATAGTACGTGTATTAGTAATAGTATCAACTGTTGTGCTTCCAGAGCTGATGTGAATCTTTCCCTCCAGATCCTCCTAGGAAGACGTCAGTATCAGTGAGTCCTTCTGATTCTGTGTTAGAGGGCAGTTCAGTGACTCTGACCTGCAGCAGTGATGCCAACCCCCCAGTGACCAGCTACAGCTGGTATTCAGTGAGAGAGGGTAAGGAGGACTATGTGGCCTCTGGACAACAACTAATCCAGGCCACAATGAATGTTATTGACGGAAGAGAATACTACTGTACAGCCCAGAATCAGCATGGAGAAGACCAGTCAGCATCTACAAACGCATCTATGGAGTGTAAGTGAGGTTGCAAAATTCCTCCCAAAGTTATCACATAGTTGTAATCCTAGATGTAACCCTAAATGTAACCCTAGATGTAACCCTAGGCGTAACCCTAGATGTCACCCTAGATGTAACCCTAGGTGTAACCCTAGATGTAACCCTAGGTGTAACCCTAGATGTAACCCTAGGCGTAACCCTAGATGTAACCCTAGGCGTAACCCTAGATGTCACCCTAGATGTAACCCTAGGTGTAACCCTAGATGTAACCCTAGGCGTAACCCTAGATGTCACCCTAGATGTAACCCTAGGTGTAACCCTAGATGTAACCCTAGGTGTAACCCTAGATATAACCCTAGATGTAACCCTAGGTGTAACCCTAGATGTAACCTTAGGTGTAACCCTAGATGTGTTTTCTACTCAATCAAACACTTGAAACCTTGTTCATAAAACAAGTCTCGATAGCAATGAACTAAACAGTATGATTTATCAAAGTTTCAAAAAATACAATAAAGTAAGAATGAAGGTCAGACTTGAGTAGAAAATGTTAATTCCTCTCCTTGTTCTTCTGTCTCTTCTTTCTAGTTGCTCCTCAGATCTCATCCTCCTCTCGCTGCCTCCACTCCGGATCTCAGGTCAGCTGTACCTGTGACAGCCACGCTAACCCCGCCCCCTTGGTGCAGTGGCGTCTGTCTGGACGACATGTCAATCATTCCACAGCCACGGCCATCAGGGAGGAGCCTCTGGGCAGAATTGGCCTCAGGAGCACTCTGACCATCCGTCAATCACGAGAAGACCCGCCCACTGCAGTCTGCCTCAGCTCCAACTCTCAGGGCTCTGCCAGTCTGCAGCTCTGTGTCACCTCCACAGGTAAGACACACCTCCACAGGTAAGACACACCTCCACAAGTAAGACACACCTCCATATGTAAGACACACATTCACAAGTAAGACACGCCTCCACAGGTAAGACACACCTCCACAGGAAAGACACAGCTCCACAGGTAAGACACACCTCCACAAGTAAGACACACCTCCATAGGTAAGACACACATTCACAAGTAAGACACACCTCCACAGGTAAGACACACCTCCACAGGTAAGACACACCTCCACAGGTAAGACACACCCCCACAGGTAAGACACACCCCCACAGGTCAGACACACCGTCACAGGTAAGACACACCTCCATAGGTAAGACACACATTCACAAGTAAGACACACCTCCATAGGTAAGACACACCTTTACAAGTAAGACACACCTCCAAATATAAGACACACCTTCACAGGTAAGACACACCTCCACAGGTAAGACACACCTCCACAGGTAAGACACATCTTCACACGTAAGACACACCTTCACAGGTAAGGCACACCTTCGAATATAAGACAGACCTTCACATGTAAGACACACCTCAAAAAATGAGACACACCTCCACAGGTAAGACACACCTCAAAAAAATAAGACACACCTTCACAGGTAAGACACACCTGGGTAGGTAAAGGGTCAGGTGAGAGATAAAGAGGGACAGCTCCAACTGTCAGGGCTCTGCCAGTCTGCAACTCTCTGCCACGTCCACACGTAAGAGGAACAGTTAAAACACAACCTGACAGGTGTGAGGCGACAGGTGAGAAAGACAGATGGAGTTGAAGAGGAACAGTTAAAACACAACCTGACAGGTGTGAGGCGACAGGTGAGAAAGACAGATGGAGTTGAGGAGGAACAGTTAAAACCCAACCTGACAGGTGTGAGGCGACAGGTGAGAAAGACAGATGGAGTTGAGGAGGAACAGTTAAAACACAACCTGACAGGTGTGAGGCGACAGGTGAGAAAGACAGATGGAGTTGAGGAGGAACAGTTAAAACACAACCTGACAGGTGTGAGGCGACAGGTGAGAAAGACAGATGGAGTTGAAGAGGAACAGTTAAAACCCAACTGGACAGGTGTGAAGCGACAGGTGAGACAGACAGATGGAGTTGAGGAGGAACAGTTAAAACACAACCTGACAGGTGTGAGGCGACAGGTGAGAAAGACAGATGGAGTTGAGGAGGAACAGTTAAAACACAACCTGACAGGTGTGAGGCGACAGGTGAGAAAGACAGATGGAGTTGAGGAGGAACAGTTAAAACACAACCTGACAGGTGTGAGGCGACAGGTGAGAAAGACAGATGGAGTTGAGGAGGAACAGTTAAAACACAACCTGACAGGTGTGAGGCGACAGGTGAGAAAGACAGATGGAGTTGAAGAGGAACAGTTAAAACACAACCTGACAGGTGTGAGGCGACAGGTGAGAAAGACAGATGGAGTTGAAGAGGAACAGTTAAAACACAACCTGACAGGTGTGAGGCGACAGGTGAGAAAGACAGATGGAGTTGAAGAGGAACAGTTAAAACACAACCTGACAGGTGTGATGCGACAGGTGAGAAAGACAGATGGAGTTGAAGAGGAACAGAAACCTCTGTGGAAGGAGAGCTTAGATAGTTCCACATCAACAGGTAAGACACACCTGGACAGGTAATGAGAGAGAGATGGGGACTTGGGAAAGAGCTGAAGAGGAACAGACAGAAACAAGTGAGAGAGAGCTGGTCTCCCGGTCTCTCATTTCTCATCCTTCTGACCATAGGTTACCAGATGCTGTCTCTGTTGGTTAGTGCTGGGGCAGGTGCTGCTGGGATGCTGTTACTGTGCGTCGTAACATGTGTCATTGTCAGGTCAGTCATACATCCCTCATAACGTGCTGCTAAGAAACACTGTACATAACATTGTCCTGTTCAGTGTTTGGCAGACATCAGTCCAACATGACATCAGTCCACCATGACATCAGTCCAACATCAGTCCAACATGACATCAGTCCACCATGACATCAGTCCACCATGACATCAGTCCACCATGACATCAGTCCACCATGACATCAGTCCACCATGACATCAGTCCACCATGACATCAGTCCAACATGACATCAGTCCACCATGACATCAGTCCACCATAACATCAGTCCACCATGACATCAGTCCACCATGACATCAGTCCAACATGACATCAGTCCACCATGACATCAGTCCAACATGACATCAGTCCAACATCAGTCCAACATGACATCAGTCCAACATCAGTCCAACATGACATCAGTCCACCATGACATCAGTCCAACATCAGTCCACCATGACATCAGTCCACCATGACATCAGTCCACCATGACATCAGTCCAACATCAGTCCACCATGACATCAGTCTAACATGACATCAGTCCACCATGACATCAGTCCAACATGACATCAGTCCAACATGACATCAGTCCACCATGACATCAGTCCAACATGACATCAGTCCACCATGACATCAGTCCACCATGACATCAGTCCAACATCAGTCCACCATGACATCAGTCCACCATGACATCAGTCCAACATGACATCAGTCCACCATGACATCAGTCCAACATGACATCAGTCCAACATGACATCAGTCCACCATGACATCAGTCCACCATGACATCAGTCCACCATGACATCAGTCCAACATGACATCAGTCCAACATGACATCAGTCCAACATCAGTCCACCATGACATCAGTCCAACATCAGTCCACCATGACATCAGTCCACCATGACATCAGTCTAACATGACATCAGTCCACCATGACATCAGTCCACCATGACATCAGTCCAACATGACATCAGTCCACCATGACATCAGTCCACCATGACATCAGTCCAACATGACATCAGTCTAACATGACATCAGTCCACCATGACATCAGTCCACCATGACATCAGTCCACCATGACATCAGTCCACCATGACATCAGTCCACCATGACATCAGTCCAACATGACATCAGTCCACCATGACATCAGTCTAACATGACATCAGTCCACCATGACGTCAGTCCACCATGACATCAGTCCACCATGACATCAGTCTAACATGACATCAGTCCACCATGACATCAGTCTAACATGACATCAGTCCACCATGACGTCAGTCCACCATGACATCAGTCCACCATGACATCAGTCCACCATGACATCAGTCCACCATGACATCAGTCCACCATGACATCAGTCCACCATGACATCAGTCCAACATGACATCAGTCCACCATGACATCAGTCTAACATGACATCAGTCCACCATGACATCAGTCCACCATGACATCAGTCCACCATGACATCAGTCTAACATGACATCAGTCCACCATGACATCAGTCCACCATGACATCAGTCCACCATGACATCAGTCCACCATGACATCAATCTAACATGACATCAGTCCAACATCAGTCCACCATGACATCAGTCCAACATCAGTCCACCATGACATCAGTCCACTATGACATCAGTCCACTATGACATCAGTCCAACATGACATCCGTCTAACATCAGTCCACCATGACATCAGTCTAACATCAGTCCACCATGACATCAGTCCACCATGACATCAGTCCACCATGACATCAGTCCACCATGACATCAGTCCACCATGACATCAGTCCACCATGACATCAGCCCACCATGACATCAGTCTAACATGACATCAGTCCACCATGACATCAGTCCAACATGACATCAGTCCACCATGACATCAGTCTAACATCAGTCCACCATGACATCAGTCCACCATGACATCAGTCCACCATGACATCAGTCTAACATCAGTCCACCATGACATCAGTCCAACATGACATCAGTCTAACATGACATCAGTCCACCATGACATCAGTCCACCATGACATCAGTCCACCATGACATCAGTCCACCATGACATCAGTCTAACATGACATCAGTCCACCATGACATCAGTCCACCATGACATCAGTCCAACATGACATCAGTCCAACATGAAATCAGTCCACCATGACATCAGTCTAACATCAGTCCACCATGACATCAGTCTAACATCAGTCCACCATGACATCAGTCCACCATGACATCAGTCCACCATGACATCAGTCTAACATGACATCAGTCCAACATGACATCAGTCCACCATGACATCAGTCCACCATGACATCAGTCCACCATGACATCAGTCCACCATGACATCAGTCTAACATGACATCAGCCCACCATGACATCAGTCTAACATGACATCAGTCTAACATCAGTCCACCATGACATCAGTCCACCATGACATCAGTCCACCATGACATCAGTCCAACATGACATCAGTCCACCATGACATCAGTCCTCCATGACATCAGTCCACCATGACATCAGTCCAACATGATATCAGTCCACCATGACATCAGTCCACCATGACATCAGTCCACCATGACATCAGTCCACCATGACATCAGTCCAACATGACATCAGTCCACCATGACATCAGTCCACCATGACATCAGTCCACCATGACATCAGTCCACCATGACATCAGTCCAACATGACATCAGTCCACCATGACATCAGTCCACCATGACATCAGTCTAACATGACATCAGTCCACCATGACATCAGTCCACCATGACATCAGTCTAACATGACATCAGTCCACCATGACATCAGTCCACCATGACATCAGTCCAACATGACATCAGTCAAACAGGAGTCAATGTTTCAGATTTATTGTAAGTCGTTTTTGTGGTTTTGTGGTTATGCAGACATGAATGATACATGGTAGTAAACACAGGAGACTGATCTATGGTTGTAAACACAGGAGACTGATCTATGGTTGTAAACACAGGAGACTGATCTATGGTTGTAAACACAGGAGACTGATCTATGGTTGTAAACACAGGAGACTGATCTATGGTTGTAAACACAGGAGACTGATCTATGGTTGTAAACACACAGGAGACTGATCTATGGTTGTAAACACAGGAGACTGATCTATGGTTGTAAACACAGGAGACTGATCTATGGTTGTAAACACAGGAGACTGATCTATGGTTGTAAACACAGGAGACTGATCTATGGTTGTAAACACAGGAGACTGATCTATGGTTGTAAACACACAGGAGACTGATCTATGGTTGTAAACACAGGAGACTGATCTATGGTTGTAAATACAGGAGACTGATCTATGGTTGTAAACACACAGGAGACTGGTCTATGGTTGTACACACAGGAGACTGATCTATGGTTGTAAACACAGGAGACTGATCTATGGTTGTAAACACAGGAGACTGATCTATGGTTGTACACACAGGAGACTGATCTATGGTTGTACACACAGGAGACTGATCTATGGTTGTAAACACACAGGAGACTGATCTATGGTTGTACACACAGGAGACTGATCTATGGTTGTACACACAGGAGACTGATCTATGGTTGTAAACACAGGAGACTGATCTATGGTTGTAAACACAGGAGACTGATCTATGGTTGTACACACAGGAGACTGATCTATGGTTGTAAACACAGGAGACTGATCTATGGTTGTAAACACACAGGAGACTGGTCTATGGTTGTAAACACACAGGAGACTGGTCTATGGTTGTAAACACAGGAGACTGATCTATGGTTGTAAACACAGGAGACTGATCTATGGTTGTAAATACAGGAGACTGATCTATGGTTGTAAACACACAGGAGACTGATCTATGGTTGTAAATACAGGAGACTGATATATGGTTGTAAACACACAGGAGACTGATCTATGGTTGTAAATACAGGAGACTGATCTATGGTTGTAAACACACAGGAGACTGATCTATGGTTGTAAATACAGGAGACTGATCTATGGTTGTAAACACACAGGAGACTGGTCTATGGTTGTAAACACAGGAGACTGATCTATGGTTGTAAACACAGGAGACTGATCTATGGTTGTAAATACAGGAGACTGATCTATGGTTGTAAACACACAGGAGACTGATCTATGGTTGTAAATACAGGAGACTGATCTATGGTTGTAAACACACAGGAGACTGGTCTATGGTTGTAAATACAGGAGACTGATCTATGGTTGTAAACACACAGGAGACTGGTCTATGGTTGTAAACACAGGAGACTGATCTATGGTTGTACACACAGGAGACTGATCTATGGTTGTAAATACAGGAGACTGATCTATGGTTGTAAACACACAGGAGACTGGTCTATGGTTGTAAACACAGGAGACTGATCTATGGTTGTACACACAGGAGACTGATCTATGGTTGTAAATACAGGAGACTGATCTATGGTTGTAAACACACAGGAGACTGATCTATGGTTGTACACACAGGAGACTGATCTATGGTTGTACACACAGGAGACTGATCTATGGTTGTAAATACAGGAGACTGATCTATGGTTGTACACACAGGAGACTGATCTATGGTTGTAAACACACAGGAGACTGATCTATGGTTGTACACACAGGAGACTGATCTATGGTTGTACACACAGGAGACTGATCTATGGTTGTAAACACAGGAGACTGATCTATGGTTGTACACACAGGAGACTGATCTATGGTTGTAAACACAGGAGACTGATCTATGGTTGTACACACAAGAGACTGATCTATGGTTGTAAACACACAGGAGACTGATCTATGGTTGTAAATACAGGAGACTGATCTATGGTTGTAAACACACAGGAGATTGCATGCCAAGACAACCTGGGATCTGAAACCGGAGGACATAACAGAGCTCATACTAACGGACTGGGTAAGTGTCAGTACACACACACACACACACACACACACACACACACACACACACACACACACACACACACACACACACACACACACACACACACACACACACACACACACACACACACACACACACACACACACACACACACACACACACACACACACACACACACACCCTTCCTGTATCCTCCCCAACCTATCCTGTTTACCACCCAACCTGATGTGGTTGACTTTGTCTGGTACCTTTCTCAACACAGCCTGATGTAGTTGACTTTGTCTGGTACCTTTCTCAACACAGCCTGATGTGGTTGACTTTGTCTGGTTGTATAAGTATAGTACCTGTATTTGTATATAGTTCCGTAAAACTCTCTCCCATACAGGCTGCCTTGGAAGCATAAGGAATAATGGACACCACCCAGGAAACGAACGATAGAGAAACATTAACAGTGGGTGACTTGATGAGAAAAGTGAATCCCACTGCGCATTCCATTATTCTACGTGTTCCCTTTAATGAGTGGTGTCCATCACCTGGCTTTGTTTTACTTCCAGTCCGTAGACTACACTTTGTTCAAAGATGAACTTACACCAACTCTCTCCAAACCTTATACCAACTCTCTCCACCTTATACCAACTCTCTCTCCACCTTATACCAACTCTCTCTCCACACCTTATACCAACTCTCTCCACCTTATACCAACTCTCTCCACCTTATACCAACTCTCTCCAAACCTTATACCAACTCTCTCCACACCTTATACCAACTCTCTCCACCTTATACCAACTCTCTCCACCTTATACCAACTCTCTCCACACCTTATACCAACTCTCTCTCCACCTTATACCAACTCTCTCCACACCTTATACCAACTCTCTCTCCACCTTATACCAACTCTCTCTCCACCTTATACCAACTCTCTCCACCTTATACCAACTCTCTCTCCACACCTTATACCAACTCTCTCTCCACCTTATACCAGCTCTCTCTCCACACCTAATACCAACTCTCTCCACCTTATACCAACTCTCCCCACCTTATACCAACTCTCTCTCTACCTTATACCAACTCTCTCTCCACCTTATACCAACTCTCTCCACACCTTATACCAACTCTCTCCACCTTATACCAGCTCTCTCTCCACACCTAATACCAACTCTCTCCACCTTATACCAACTCTCCCCACCTTATACCAACTCTCTCTCTACCTTATACCAACTCTCTCTCCACCTTATACCAACTCTCTCTCCACACCTTATACCAACTCTCTCCACACCTTATACCAACTCTCTCCACCTTATACCAACTCTCTCTCCACACCTTATACCAACTCTCTCCACACCTTATACCAACTCTCTCCACACCTTATACCAACTCTCTCTCCACCTTATACCAACTCTCTCTCCACACCTTATACCAACTCTCTCCACACCTTATACCAACTCTCTCTCTACCTTATACCAACTCTCTCTCCACCTTATACCAACTCTCTCTCCACCTTATACCAACTCTCTCTCTACCTTATACCAACTCTCTCTCCACCTTATACCAACTCTCTACACACCTTATACCAACTCTCTCCACACCTTACACCAACTCTCTCTCCACAACTTATACCAACTCTCTCCACACCTTATACTAACTCTCTCCACCTTATACCAACTCTCTCTCCACACCTTATACCAACTCTCTCTCCACCTTATACCAACTCTCCCCACCTTATAAAAACTCTCTCTCTACCTTATACCAACTCTCTCTCCACCTTATACCAACTCTCTCTCCACCTTATACCAACTCTCCCCACCTTATACCAACTCTCTCTCTACCTTATACCAACTCTCTCTCCACCTTATACCAACTCTCTCTCTCCACCTTATACCAACTCTCTCTCCACACCTTATACCAAATCTCTCCACACCTTATACCAACTCTCTCTCCACCTTATACCAACTCTCTCCACCTTATACCAACTCTCTCTCCACCTTATACCAACTCTCTCCCCACCTTATACCAACTCTCTCCACACCTTATACCAACTCTCTCCACACCTTACACCAACTCTCTCTCCACAACTTATACCAACTCTCTCCACACCTTATACCAACTCTCTCCACCTTATACCAACTCTCTCTCCACACCTTATACCAACTCTCTCTCCACACCTTATACCAACTCTCTCCACACCTTATACCAACTCTCTCTCCACCTTATACCAACTCTCTCTCCACACCTAATACCAACTCTCTCCACCTTATACCAACTCTCCCCACCTTATACCAACTCTCTCTCTATCTTATACCAACTCTCTCTCCACCTTATACCAACTCTCTCTCCACACCTTATACCAACTCTCTCCACACCTATACCAACTCTCTCTCCACCTTATACCAACTCTCTCTCTCCACCTTATACCAACTCTCTCTCCACCTTATACCAGCTCTCTCCACACCTTATACCAACTCTCTCCACACCTTATACCAACTCTCTCTCCACCGTATACCAACTCTCTCTCCACCTTATACCAACTCTCTCTCTACCTTATACCAACTCTCTCTCCACCTTATACCAACTCTCTACACACCTTATACCAACTCTCTCCACACCTTACACCAACTCTCTCTCCACAACTTATACCAACTCTCTCCACACCTTATACCAACTCTCTCCACCTTATACCAACTCTCTCTCCACACCTTATACCAACTCTCTCTCCACCTTATACCAACTCTCCCCACCTTATAAAAACTCTCTCTCTACCTTATACCAACTCTCTCTCCACCTTATACCAACTCTCTCTCCACCTTATACCAACTCTCCCCACCTTATACCAACTCTCTCTCTACCTTATACCAACTCTCTCTCCACCTTATACCAACTCTCTCTCTCCACCTTATACCAACTCTCTCTCCACACCTTATACCAACTCTCTCCACACCTTATACCAACTCTCTCTCCACCTTATACCAACTCTCTCCACCTTATACCAACTCTCTCTCCACCTTATACCAACTCTCTCCCCACCTTATACCAACTCTCTCCACACCTTATACCAACTCTCTCCACACCTTACACCAACTCTCTCTCCACAACTTATACCAACTCTCTCCACACCTTATACCAACTCTCTCCACCTTATACCAACTCTCTCTCCACACCTTATACCAACTCTCTCTCCACACCTTATACCAACTCTCTCCACACCTTATACCAACTCTCTCTCCACCTTATACCAACTCTCTCTCCACACCTAATACCAACTCTCTCCACCTTATACCAACTCTCCCCACCTTATACCAACTCTCTCTCTATCTTATACCAACTCTCTCTCCACCTTATACCAACTCTCTCTCCACACCTTATACCAACTCTCTCCACACCTATACCAACTCTCTCTCCACCTTATACCAACTCTCTCTCTCCACCTTATACCAACTCTCTCTCCACCTTATACCAGCTCTCTCCACACCTTATACCAACTCTCTCCACACCTTATACCAACTCTCTCTCCACCTTATACCAACTCTCTCCCCACCTTATACCAACTCTCTCCACCGTATACCAACTCTCTCTCCACCTTATACCAACTCTCTCCACCTTATACCAACTCTCTCTCTCCACCTTATACCAACTCTCTCCACACCTTATACCAACTCTCTCCACCTTATACCAACTCTCTCTCCACCTTATACCAACTCTCTCCACCTTATACCAACTCTCTCTCTCCACCTTATACCAACTCTCTCTCCACCTTATACCAACTCTCTCCACCTTATACCAACTCTCTCTCTCCACCTTATACCAACTCTCTCCACACCTTATACCAACTCTCTCCACACCTTATACCAACTCTCTCCACACCTTATACCAACTCTCTCTCCAACTTATACCAACCCTATCCACACCTTATACCAACTCTCTCCACACCTTATACCAACTCTCTCTCCACCTTATACCAAATCTCTCCACACCTTATACCAACTCTCTCCACCTTATACCAACTCTCTCCACCTTATACCAACTCTCTCCACCTTATACCAACTCTATCCACACCTTATACCAACTCTCTCCACCTTATACCAACTCTCTCCACCTTATACCAACTCTCTCTCCACCTTATACCAACTCTCTCCACACATTATACCAACTCTCTCTCCACCTTATACCAACTCTCTCCACACCTTATACCAACTCTCTCCCCACCTTATACCAACTCTCTCCACACCTTATACCAACTCTCTCCACACCTTATACCAACTCTCTCCACCTTATACCAACTCTCTCCACCTTATACCAACTCTCTCCACCTTATACCAACTCTCTCTACCTTATACCAACTCTCTCTCCACCTTATACCAACTCTCTCCCCACCTAATACCAACTCTCTCCACACCTTATACCAACTCTCCACACCTTATACCAACTCTCTCCACACCTTATACCAACTCTCTCCACCTTATACCAACTCTCTCTCCACCTTATACCAACTCTCTCCACACCTTATACCAACTCTCTCCACCTTATACCAACTCTCTCCACCTTATACCAACTCTCTCCACACCTTATACCAACTCTCTCCACCTTATACCAACTCTCTCTCTCCACACCTTATACCAACTCTCTCTCTCCACACCTTATACCAACTCTCTCCACACCTTATACCAACTCTCTCCACACCTTATACCAACTCTCTCCACACCTTATACCAACTCTCTCTCTCCACACCTTATACCAACTCTCTCCACACCTTATACCAACTCTCTCCACACCTTATACCAACTCTCTCCACACCTTATACCAACTCTCTCCACCTTATACCAACTCTCTCTCCACCTTATACCAACTCTCTCCCCCTTATACCAGCTCTCTCTCCACACCTTATACCAACTCTCTCCACCTTTTACCAACTCTCTCCACCTTATACCAACTCTCTCTCCACACCTTATACCAACTCTCTCTCTCCACCTTATACCAACTCTCTCCACACCTTATACCAACTCTCTCCACCTTATACCAACTATCTCTCCACCTTATACCAACTCTCTCCACACCTTATACCAACTCTCTCCACACCTTATACCAACTCTCTCCACCTTATACCAACTCTCTCCACCTTATACCAACTCTCTCCACACCTTATACCAACTCTCTCCACCTTATACCAACTCTCTCCACCTTATACCAACTCTCTCCACACCTTATACCAACTCTCTCTCCCTTATACCAACTCTCTCCACCTTATACCAACTCTCTCTCCACACCTTATACCAACTCTCTCTCTCCACCTTATACCAACTCTCTCCACACCTTATACCAACTCTCTCCACCTTATACCAACTCTCTCTCCACCTTATACCAACTCTCTCCACACCTTATACCAACTCTCTCCACCTTATACCAACTCTCTCCACCTTATACCAACTCTCTCCACCTTATACCAACTCTCTCCACCTTATACCAACTCTCTCTCCACCTTATACCAACTCTCTCCACACCTTTTTACAATTTGTGTTCACCAGCACATAGTTTTTTTGTTTTTTATACAGATTGTTTAGTGTGTCTTCTATCTTCTAGACTCTCTCTCAGGAAGACGACTCTCTGTTCGCCAGTAAATCCACACTGACCGGACACCCGGGAGCCAACGGGGCCAATGGGAAAGAGACCAGAGGGGTTAGTCCAGACCTCCATGGGCCCCAACTCACAGATCCTCCTGGAGGTCTACACTACAAACCCCCACCTATAGGCCCCCCTAACTGTGATCACTTACCCCTCCAGCACTCCAGCCTGGACACCACCACGACCAGGATAGAGGAGTAGGGAGCGGTGGGGGGAGGGGGGGGAGAGAAGGGAACGGGAACAGAGAGGGTGAGACAGGGTGACGTCAGGGGTGACATCGGTGGTGAAATGCATCAGTGACATCAGGGGTGACATCAGGGGTGACATCACAGGCGACATCACAGGTTGACAACACGGGTGACATCGGGGGTGAGAAAGGGTGACATCAGGGGTGAGAAAGGGTGACAGTTTCCATCCAGGAGGACTTCTATATATCAGTTTCCATCCAGGAGAACTTCTATATATCAGTTTCCAACCAGGAGGACTTTTATATGTCAGTTTCCAACCAGAAGAACACCTGTCATCTATATTTCAGCACAACTGAACAGGACATTTGATTCAGGAAATATTTTCAATCACGTGATGTTGTTGTTGTTGATTTCATTTATGTTGACTCTCAGAGTGAAAAACACATGGGAGGGGCCACATTCTCATATTTCCCATCAAATCAAATTATATAGCCCTTCTTACATCAGCTGATATCTCAAAGTGCTGTACAGAAACCCAGCCTAAAACCCCAAACAGCAAGCAGTGCAGGTGTAGAAGCACGGTGGCTAGGAAAAACTCCCATAGAAAGGCCAAAACCTAGGAAGAAACCTAGAGAGGAACCAGGCTGTGAGGGGTGGCCAGTCCTCTTCTGGCTGTGCCGGGTGGAGAGGAACCAGGCTGTGAGGGGTGGAGAGGAACCAGGCTGTGAGGGGTGGCCAGGCCTCTTCTGGCTGTGCCGGGTGGAGAGGAACCAGGCTGTGAGGGGTGGAGAGGAACCAGGCTGTGAGGGGTGGCCAGTCCTCTTCTGGCTGTGCCGGGTGGAGAGGAACCAGGCTGTGAGGGGTGGAGAGGAACCAGGCTGTGAGGGGTGGCCAGGCCTCTTCTGGCTGTGCCGGGTGGAGAGGAACCAGGCTGTGAGGGGTGGAGAGGAACCAGGCTGTGAGGGGTGGAGAGGAACCAGGCTGTGAGGGGTGGAGAGGAACCAGGCTGTGAGGGGTGGCCAGGCCTCTTCTGGCTGTGCCGGGTGGAGAGGAACCAGGCTGTGAGGGGTGGCCAGGCCTCTTCTGGCTGTGCCGGGTGGAGAGGAACCAGGCTGTGAGGGGTGGAGAGGAACCAGGCTGTGAGGGGTGGAGAGGAACCAGGCTGTGAGGGGTGGAGAGGAACCAGGCTGTGAGGGGTGGCCAGGCCTCTTCTGGCTGTGCCGGGTGGAGAGGAACCAGGCTGTGAGGGGTGGCCAGGCCTCTTCTGGCTGTGCCGGGTGGAGAGGAACCAGGCTGTGAGGGGTGGAGAGGAACCAGGCTGTGAGGGGTGGCCAGTCCTCTTCTGGCTGTGCCGGGTGGAGAGGAACCAGGCTGTGAGGGGTGGCCAGTCCTCTTCTGGCTGTGAGGGGTGACCAGGCCTCTTCTGTCCCATCACTTAGGCTTCAACAATAGAAGTCAATGAATGCAACACCCATGCCTCTGTCACTAACAAACATAGTCATGGACGGGCATCTCCTTACATTCACTACAAATGCATTCTGGGAAATTTGCTAATACAGCTTTTGCACCCTACAGTGTCAAAACAAAATCCCCCCCAATGTTCAGTGTTTGAAACCTAAACGCCTTGTGCTGACGAAACGTGTTCATGTGTTTTAACAAAAAGGGTTAAACATGTTCTGCTGTTATGAGCTGAACACTGCTGTTATGAGCTGAACACTGTTCAAATCAAATGTTATTGGTCACGTACACATGGTTAGCAGATGTTATTGGTCACATGGTTAGCAGATGTTATTGGTCACATGGTAAGCAGATGTTATTGGTCACGTACACATGGTTAGCAGATGTTATTGGTCACGTACACATGGTTAGCAGATGTTAATGCGAGTATAGCGAATTGCTTCTGCTTCTAGTTCCGACCGTGCAGTAATATCTAACAAGTAATATCTAACAAATTCCCCAACAACTACCTAATACACACAAATCTAAAGGGGTGAATGAGAATATGTACATATGAATATATGGATGAGGGATGGCCGAGCGGCATAGGCAAGATGCAGTAGACGGTATAAAATACAGTATATACATGTGATATGAGAAATGTAAGATATGTAAACATGATTAAAGTGGCATTATTTAAAGTGACTAGTGATCCATTTATTAAAGTGGCCAGTGATCGGGTCTCAGCGTAGGCAGCAGCCTCTCTGAGTTAGTGATTTCTGTTTAGCAGTCTGATGGCCTTGAGATAGAAGCTGTTTTTCAGTCTCTCGGTCCCTGCTTTGATGCACCTGTACTGACCTCTCCTTCTGGATGATAGCGGGGTGAACAGGCAGTGGCTCGGGTGGTTGTTGTCCTTGATGATCTTGTTGTCCTTCCTGTGACATCGGGTGGTGTAGGTGTCCTGGAGGGCAGGTAGTTTGCCCCCGGTGATGCGTTGTGCAGACCTCACTACCCTCTGGAGAGCCTTACGGTTGTGGGCGGAGCAGTTGCCGTAACAGGCGGTTACAGCCCGACAGGATGCTCTCAATTGTGCATCTGTAAAAAATTTGGCAGGGTTTTGGGTGACAAGACAAATTTCTTCAGCCTCCTGAGGTTGAAGAGACGCTGTTGCATCTTCTTCACCACACTGTCTGTGTGGGTGGACCATTTCAGTTTGTCTGTGATGTGTACGGCGAGGAACTTTCCACCTTCTCCGCTGCCCTCCCTTCGATATGGATAGGGGGATGCACCCGCTGCTGTTTCCTGAGGTCTTGAGGTCCATGTTTTGTTGACGTTGAGTGAGAGGTTTTTCTCCTGACACCACACTCCGAGGGCCCTCACCTCCTCCCTGTAGGCCGTCTCGTCTTTATTGGTAATCAAGCCCACTACTGTTGTGTCATCTGCAAACTTGATGATTGAGTTGGAGGCGTGCATGGCCACGCAGTCGTGGGTGAACAGGGAGTACAGGAAGGGGCTGAACACGCACCCTTGTGGGGCCCCAGTGTTGAGGATCAGCGAAGTGGAGGTGTTGTGTCCTACCCTCACCACCTGGGGGCGGCCCGTCAGGAAGTCCAGGACTCAATTACACAAGGCGGGGTTGAGACCCAAGGCCTCCAGCTTGATGATGAGCATGGAGGGTACTATGGTGTTGAATGCTGAGCTGTAGTCAATGAACAGCATTCTTACATTGGTATTCCTCTTGTCCAGATGGGACAGGGCAGTGTGCAGTGTGATGGCGATTGCGTCGTCTGTGGACCTGTTGGGGCGGTAAGCAAATTAAAGTGGGTCTAGGATGGCAGGTAAGGTGGAGGTGATATGGTCCTTGACTAGTCTCTCAAAGCACTTCATGATGACAGAAGTGAGTGCTACGGGGCGATAGTCATTTAGCTCAGTTACCTTAGCTTTCTTGGGAACAGGAACAATGGTGGCCATCTTGAAGCATGTGGGAACAGCAGACTGGGATTTACGATTTAAACCCTGTTGTGACGATGTAAACACTGTTGTGACGATGTAAACACTGTTGTTACGATATAAACACTGTTGTGACGATGTAAACACTGTTGTTACGATTTAAACACTGTTGTGACGATGTAAACACTGTTGTGACGATGTAAACCCTGTTGTTACGATGTAAACACTGTTGTGACGATGTAAACACTGTTGTGACGATGTAAACACTGTTGTTACAATGTAAACACTGTTGTGACGATGTAAACACTGTTGTTACAATGTAAACACTGTTGTTACAATGTAAACACTGTTGTGACGATGTAAACACTGTTGTGACGATGTAAACACTGTTGTGACGATGTAAACACTGTGACATGTTTTTGATGAACTTCTAAATGCCTTGAAGAGTTTAAAAAGTGTTTAGCTATGTGTTCAAATCATAAACACTTGGTTTTACAGTGTAGAGAGTATGGGAGTACGGGTTAGTAGGGAGAGGGACAAAGGGAGGGAAGGGGACTCAAGGAGGAGGGGGGAGTCAGGAGAGAGAAGGGGGGGAGAGGCCAGCATCAAAGGACGACAGCCGGAGGAGGAAGAGGCAGAGGCGGATTCGGGGACTTGGGAATTGTGTCTTAACGTCCTATTAAGACAAACGCCGGAGTGAAAATGAATGCCGTGTCTGCGTCATGAAGTGGCAGGGAGGGTGGGGGGACGCAGGGAGGGTGTGGGACGCAGGGAGGGTGGGGGGACGCAGGGAGGGTGGGGGGACACAGGAAAGGAATGCACAACAAAGGATTCTAGAACCTGGAGCAATGGCATGCTACGGAATGCTATTTGATTGATTGTCCCCAGAGCCCAGGAGGGACACAATGGATACTTCATTTGTTTTGCTTTATGTGAATGTAATGCTGTATTTTTAAACTCTGGAATTATTTTTTTTTTTAAACAATGTTGAGTAAAATCCTAATATATTTTAAAATAGAGAGATTGAGGCCCAGGATATGACACATTGGGTGGAGACAGAGGAATAACATTTATCCAATACTCAAACCTTATTTTTGCCTTGCTACCCAAACTCCTTGTTCCAGCCAAGAATGTAAATGGGGTGGCAGGTAGACTATTGGTTAAGAGCATTGGACCAGTAACCAAAAGGTTGCTGGTTTGAATATCAGAGGTGAACAATATTGAGCAAGGCACTTCACCCTGATTGCTAATGTAAAATAATTCAGCTTGGTACGTCAGGTGAACCCTATCCACTGTCAAGGCAGCAGCTACTCTTCCTGGGGTTTATTATGGATCCCCATTAGTTCCTGCCAAGGCAGCAGCTACTCTTCCTGGGGTTTATTATGGGTCCTCATTAGTTCCTGCCAAGGCAGCAGCTACTCTTCCTGGTGTTTATTATGGATCCCCATTAGTTCCTGCCAAGGCAGCAGCTACTCTTCCTGGGGTTTATTATGGGTCCTCATTAGTTCCTGCCAAGACAGCAGCTACTCTTCCTGGGGTTTATTATGGATCCCCATTAGTTCCTGCCAAGGCATCAGCTACTCTTCCTGAGGTTTATTATGGATCCCCATTAGTTCCTGTCAAGGCAGCAGCTACTCTTCCTGGGGTTTATTATGGATCCCCATTAGTTCCTGCCAAGGCAGCAGCTACTCTTCCTGGGGTTTATTATGGATCCCCATTAGTTCCTGTCAAGGCAGCAGCTACTCTTCCTGGGGTTTATTATGGATCCCCATTAGTTCCTGCCAAGGCAGCAACTACTCTTCCTGGGGTTTATTACGGATCCCCATTAGTTCCTGCCAAGGCAGCAGCTAATCTTCCTGGGGTTTATTATGGATCCCCATTAGTTCCTGCCAAGGCAGTAACTACTCTTCCTGGGGTTTATTACGGATCCCCATTAGTTCCTGCCAATGCAGCAGCTACTCTTCCTGGGGTTTATTATGGATCCCCATTAGTTCCTGCCAAGGCAGCAGCTACTCTTCCTGGGGTTTATTATGGATCCCCATTAGTTCCTGTCAAGGCAGCAGCTACTCTTCCTGGGGTTTATTATGGATCCCCATTAGTTCCTGCCAAGGCAGCAACTACTCTTCCTGGGGTTTATTACGGATCCCCATTAGTTCCTGCCAAGGCAGCAGCTACTCTTCCTGGGGTATATTATGGATCCCCATTAGTTCCTGCCAAGGCAGCAGCTTCTCTTCCTGGGGTTTATTATGGATCCCCATTAGTTCCTGCTAAGGCAGCAGCTACTCTTCCTGGGGTTTATTATGGATCCTCATTAGTTCCTGCCAAGGCAGCAGCTACTCTTCCTGGGGTTTATTATGGATCCCCATTAGTTCCTGCCAAAGCAGCAGCTACTCTTCCTGGGGTTTATTATGGATCCCCATTAGTTCCTGCCGAGGCAGCAGCTACTCTTCCTGGGGTTCATTATGGATCCCCATTAGTTCCTGCCAAGGCATCAGCTACTCTTCCTGGGGTTTATTATGGATCTCCATTAATAATTTGTAAATTGTGTAAGTGGTGTGCTTGTTGAATGTCCTTTCCTATAAGCTGAAAGTCTGTTGTCAATTTGTTCACAGTAAAACAGCATCGTATCTGGTCAAACACAATTTCGTCCAAAAGTTTACTACGGGTTGGTAACAGGCTGATTGGTCAGCTATTTGAGCCAGTAAACGGGGCTTTACTATTCTTAGGTAGGGGAATGACTTTTGCTTCCCTCCAACCCTGAGGGAACACACTTTGTAGTAGGCTTAGATTGAAACTATGGCAAATAAGAGTCACAATATTGTCCTCTATTATCCTCAGTAATTTTCCATCCAAGTTGTCAGATCATGGTGGCTTGTCATTGTTGATAGACATACACCTTTTTCACCTCTTCCACACTCACTTCACAGAATTCTAAATTACAATGCTTGTCTTTTATAATTTGGTCAGAGATACTTGAATGTGTAGTGTCAGCGTTTCAAGCTGGCATGTCATCCCTAAGTTTTCTTATCTTGCCAATGAAAAAAGTTATTAAGTAGTTGGAAATATCAGTGGGATTTGTGATGAACGAGCCATCTGATTCAACGAGCCATCTGATTCAATGAGCCATCTGATTCAATCAATGAAGGAGTCATCTGATTCAATGAGCCATCTGATTCAACGAGCCATCTGATTCAATGAGCCATCTGATTTAATTAGCCATTTGATTCAACGAACAATCTGATTCAACGAGCCATCTGATTCAACGAGCCATCTGATTCAACGAGCCATCTGATTCAATGAATGAAGGAACCATCTGATTCAACGAGCCATCTGATTCAACGAGCCATTTGATTCAACGAACCATCTGATTCAACGAGCCATCTGATTCAACGAGGCATCTGATTCAACGAGGCATCTGATTCAACGAGGCATCTGATTCAACGAGCGATCTGATTCAACGAGCCATCTGTTTCAATGAATAAAGGAGCCATCTGATTCAACGAGCCATCTGATTCAACGAGCCATCTGATTCAATGAGCCATCTGATTCAATGAATGAATGAGCCATCTGATTCAATGAGCCATCTGATTCAATGAGCCATCTGATTCAACGAGCCATCTGATTCAACGAGCCATCTGATTCAACAGCCATCTGATTTAATGAGCCATCTTATTCAACGAGCCATCTGATTCAACGAGCCATCTGATTCAATGAGCCATCTGATTCAATGAATGAAGGAGTCATCTGATTCAATGAGCCATCTGATTCAACGAGCCATCTGATTCAACGAGCCATCTGATTCAATTAGCCATTTGATTCAACGAACCATCTGATTCAACGAGCCATCTGATTCAACGAGCCATCTGATTCAAAGAGCCATCTGATTCAATGAATGAAGGAACCATCTGATTCAACGAGCCATCTGATTCAACGAGCCATCTGATTTAATGAGCCATCTGATTCAACGAGCCATCTGATTCAACGAGCCATCTGATTCAACGAGCCATCTGATTCAACGAGGCATCTGATTCAACGAGCCATATGATTCAATTAGCCATTTGATTCAATTAGCCATTTGATTCAACGAACCATCTGATTCAAGGAGTCATCTGATTCAACGAGGCATCTGATTCAACGAGCCATCTGATTCAACGAGCCATCTGATTCAACAAGCCATCTGATTCAATGAATAAAGGAGCCATCTGATTCAACGAGCCATCTGATTCAATGAGCCATCTGATTCAACGAGCCATCTGATTCAACGAGCCATCTGATTCAACGAGCCATCTGATTCAACGAGCCATCTGATTCAACGAGCCATCTGATTCAATGAATGAAGGAGCCATCTGATTCAATGAGCCATCTAATTCAACGAGCCATCTGATTCAATGAGCCATCTGATTCAATTAGCCATTTGATTCAACGAACCATCTGATTCAACGAGCCATCTGATTCAACGAACCATCTGTTTCAACGAGCCATCTGATTCAATGAATGAAGGAGCCATCTGATTCAATGAGCCATCTGATTCAACGAGCCATCTGATTCAACGAGCCATCTGATTCAACGAGCCATCTGATTCAACGAGGCATCTGATTCAACGAGGCATCTGATTCAACGAACCATCTGATTCAATGAATGAAGGAGCCATCTGATTCAACGAGCCATCTGATTCAACGAGCCATCTGATTCAATGAGCCATCTGATTCAATTAGCCATTTGATTCAACGAACCATCTGATTCAACGAGCCATCTGATTCAACGAACCATCTGTTTCAACGAGCCATCTGATTCAATGAATGAAGGAGCCATCTGATTCAATGAGCCATCTGATTCAACGAGCCATCTGATTCAATGAGCCATCTGATTCAATGAGCCATTTGATTCAACGAACCATCTGATTCAACGAGCCATCTGATTCAACGAAACCATCTGATTCAACGAGGCATCTGATTCAACGAGCCATCTGATTCAATGAGCCATCTGATTCAATGAATGAAGGAGCCATCTGATTCAATGAGCCATCTGATTCAACGAGCCATCTGATTCAATGAGCCATCTGATTCAACAAACCATCTGTTTCAACGAGCCATCTGATTCAACGAACCATCTGTTTCAACGAGCCATCTGATTCAACGAGGCATCATATTCAACGAGCCATCTGATTCAATGAGCCATCTGATTCAACGAGGCATCTGATTCAACGAGCCATCTGATTCAACGAGCCATCTGGTTTAAAGTAGTGCACTATATAGGGAATAGGGTTCCATAGGGCCCTGGTCTAAAGTAGTGCACTATATAGGGAATAGGGTTCTATAGGGCACTGGTCTAAAGTAGTGCACTATATAGGGAATAGGGTTCCATAGGGCTCTGGTCTAAAGTAGTGCACTATATAGGGAATAGGGTTCTATAGGGCTATGGTCAAAAGTAGTGCACTATACAGGGAATAGGGTGCCATTTGAAATGCAAGCCCAACTTAACACAGCCAGAATGAAAAAGCACAGAGTAAACCCACGTTAATAAAGTAAAGGAAACCCAGTGAGAATCTGATTCAAACCAAGCTGGCTGATTGGCTGGAAGAACAGAGCAGGGGCTGAACACACACGTACGTAGAACCATAGAGGGTCGGTCAGTAGAACCACACAGGGTCGGTCAGGGTCGGTCAGTAGAACCATACAGGGTCGGTCAGTAGAACCATACAGGGTCGGTCAGTAGAACCATACAGGGTCGGTCAGTAGAACCATACAGGGTCGGTCAGTAGAACCACACAGGGTCGGTTAGTAGAACCATACAGGGTCGGTCAGTAGAACCATACAGGGTCGATCAGGGTCGGTCAGTAGAACCATACAGGGTCGGTCAGTAGAACCATACAGGGCCGGTCAGTAGAACCATACAGGGTCGGTCAGTAGAACCATACAGGGTCGATCAGGGTCGGTCAGTAGAACCATACAGGGTCGGTCAGTAGAACCATACAGGGTCGATCAGGGTCGGTCAGTAGAACCATACAGGGTCGGTCAGTAGAACCATACAGGGTCGGTCAGTATAACCATACAGGGTCGGTCAGTGGAACCACACAGGGTCGATCAGTGGAACCACACAGGGTCGATCAGTGGAACCACACAGGGTCGGTTAGTAGAACCATACAGGGTCGGTCAGTAGAACCATACAGGGTCGGTCAGTAGAACCATACAGGGTCGGTCAGTAGAACCATACAGGGTCGTTCAGTAGAACCACACAGGGTCGGTCAGGGTCGGTCAGTAGAACCATACAGGGTCGGACAGTAGAGCCATGCAGGGCCGGTCAGGTTCGGTTAGTAGAACCACACAGGGTCGGTCAGTAGAACCATACAGGGTCGGTCAGTAGAACCACACAGGGTCGGTTAGTAGAACCATACAGGGTCGATCAGTAGAACCATACAGGGTCGGTCAATAGAACCATACAGGGTTGGTCAGTAGAACCACACAGGGTCGGTTAGTAGAACCATACAGGGTCGGTCAGTAGAACCATACAGGGTCGGTCAGTAGAACCATACAGGGTCGGTCAGGGTCGGTCAGTAGAACCACACAGGGTCGGTTAGTAGAACCATACAGGGTTGGTCAGTAGAACCACACAGGGTCGGTTAGAAGAACCATACAGGGTCGGTCAGTAGAACCATACAGGGTCGGTCAGTAGAACCACACAGGGTCGGTCAGTAGAACCACACAGGGTCGGTCAGTAGAACCACACAGGGTCGGTCAGTAGAACCATACAGGGTCGATCAGTAGAACAATACAGGGTCGGTCAGTAGAACCATACAGGGTCGGTCAGTAGAACCATACAGGGTCGATCAGTAGAACCATACTGGATCGATCAGGGTCGGTCAGTAGAACCATACAGGGTCGGTCAATGGAACCACACAGGGTCGGTCAGTAGAACAATACAGGGTCGGTCAGTAGAACCATACAGGGCCGGTCAGTAGAACCATACAGGGTCGGTCAGTAGAACCATACAGGGTCGATCAGGGTCGGTCAGTAGAACCATACAGGGTCGGTCAGTAGAACCATACAGGGTCGATCAGGGTCGGTCAGTAGAACCATACAGGGTCGGTCAGTAGAACCATACAGGGTCGGTCAGTAGAACCATACAGGGTCGGTCAGTGGAACCACACAGGGTCGATCAGTGGAACCACACAGGGTCGATCAGTGGAACCACACAGGGTCGGTTAGTAGAACCATACAGGGTCGGTCAGTAGAACCATACAGGGTCGGTCAGTAGAACCATACAGGGTCGGTCAGTAGAACCATACAGGGTCGTTCAGTAGAACCACACAGGGTCGGTCAGGGTCGGTCAGTAGAACCATACAGGGTCGGACAGTAGAGCCATGCAGGGCCGGTCAGGTTCGGTTAGTAGAACCACACAGGGTCGGTCAGTAGAACCATACAGGGTCGGTCAGTAGAACCACACAGGGTCGGTTAGTAGAACCATACAGGGTCGATCAGTAGAACCATACAGGGTCGGTCAATAGAACCATACAGGGTTGGTCAGTAGAACCACACAGGGTCGGTTAGTAGAACCATACAGGGTCGGTCAGTAGAACCATACAGGGTCGGTCAGTAGAACCATACAGGGTCGGTCAGGGTCGGTCAGTAGAACCACACAGGGTCGGTTAGTAGAACCATACAGGGTTGGTCAGTAGAACCACACAGGGTCGGTTAGAAGAACCATACAGGGTCGGTCAGTAGAACCATACAGGGTCGGTCAGTAGAACCACACAGGGTCGGTCAGTAGAACCACACAGGGTCGGTCAGTAGAACCACACAGGGTCGGTCAGTAGAACCATACAGGGTCGATCAGTAGAACAATACAGGGTCGGTCAGTAGAACCATACAGGGTCGGTCAGTAGAACCATACAGGGTCGATCAGTAGAACCATACTGGATCGATCAGGGTCGGTCAGTAGAACCATACAGGGTCGGTCAATGGAACCACACAGGGTCGGTCAGTAGAACAATACAGGGTCGGTCAGTAGAACCATACAGGGGTCGGTCAGTAGAACCATACAGGGTCGGTCAGTAGAACCACACAGGGTCGGTCAGTAGAACCATACAGGGTCGGTCAGTAGAACCATACAGGGTCGGTCAGTAGAACCATACATGGTCGGTCAGGGTCGGTCAGTAGAACCATACAGGGTCGGTCAGTAGAACCATACAGGGTCGGTCAGTAGAACCATACAGGGTCGGTCAGTAGAACCACACAGGGTCGGTCAGTAGAACCATACAGGGTCGGTTAGTAGAACAATACAGGGTCGGTCAGTAGAACCATACAGGGTCGATCAGTAGAACCATACAGGGTCGGTTAGTAGAACCATACAGGGTCGGTCAGTAGAACCATACAGGGTCGGTCAGTAGAACCATACAGGGTCGGTCAGTAGAACCACACAGGGTCGGTTAGTAGAACCATACAGGGTTGGTCAGTAGAACCACACAGGGTCGGTTAGTAGAACCATACAGGGTCGGTTAGTAGAACCATACTGGGTCGGTCAGTAGAACCATACAGGGTCGGTCAGTAGAACCACACAGGGTCGGTTAGTAGAACCATACAGGGTCGGTCAGTAGAACCACACAGGGTCGGTCAGTAGAACCATACAGGGTCGGTCAGTAGAACCGTACAGGGTCGGTCAGTAGAACCATACAGGGGTCGGTCAGTAGAACCATACAGGGTCGGTTAGTAGAACCATACAGGGTCGGTCAGTAGAACCATACAGGGTCGGTCAGTAGAACCACACAGGGTCAGTTAGTAGAACCATACAGGGTCGGTCAGTAGAACCATACAGGGTTCAGTTCGCCCCATAGGGGAACCATTTTGGTGCAGAGGGTTCTACCTATTATCCTCTATGTAGGGTTCTTCATAGAATCCCCTGTATACGGTTCTACCTAGAACCCTTTTATCTTTAGAGGGTTCTTCCTAGAACCCTTTATGAAATGGTTCCACCAGCCTTATTAACCTTTAAAATATAACTATTTATGACAATACATTGTATACTGTATATGATAAGGCCTTTTGTTGAAGACCTAGTTATACTCTAACACAGTGGTGTTAGGAAACTCCTGGTTTACAGGCCACATCCGGCCTGGGAGTCACATTATGCTGGCTTGCAAAGTCATGTGTAATTACTATTGGAAACCAGCCAGAGTTAGGCTATCCAACAAGTGGAATAGTTAATTCCTATTGGAATCCAGCCAGAGTTAGGCTATCCAACAAGTGGAATAGTTAATTCCTATTGGAATCCAGCCAGAGTTAGGCTATCCAACAAGTGGAATAGTTCATTCCTATTGGAATCCAGCCAGAGTTAGGCTATCTAACAAGTGGAATAGTTAATCATCTGATTTCAGAATGACTGCTAGGGTGGGAAGATTGAATATCTAGACTAACCAGTCATCTAAACTGGAACAACCATTTCAGTAACGGGTGCTATAAATACAACAGATTGGATTAGGTTAGAAAATTGTGTGCAATTAATCTTTGCGTAGCATAAAATTTAAATCAACCAATTAAATGTACATGCAAAAACACAGACATCACAGTTAAACAAACTATTCTGACAATCTCCCTGCATTAGAGCATGCTGGGAAATATTATAAATGGTTCCATGTAGAACCCTTCTGGCCTTCCAAAGAATCATCAAAGAATCCTGTCTTCCAGAAAGGGTTCTTAGGATGTTAAAGGTTCTAGGTAGAACCCTCCGACTTGTCTTCCAGAAAGGGTTCTTAGGATGTTAAAGGTTCTAGGTAGAACCCTGCGGCTTGTCTTCCAGAAAGGGTTCTTAGGATGTTAAAGGTTCTAGGTAGAACCCTCCGACTTGTCTTCCAGAAAGGGTTCTTAGGATGTTAAAGGTTCTAGGTAGAACCATCCGGCTTGTCTTCCAGAAAGGGTTCTTAGGATGTTAAAGGTTCTAGGTAGAACCCTTCGGCTTGTCTTCCAGAAAGGGTTCTTAGGATGTTAAAGGTTCTAGGTAGAACCCTCCGGCTTGTCTTCCAGAAAGGGTTCTTAGGATGTTAAAGGTTCTAGGTAGAACCCTTCGGCTTGTCTTCCAGAAAGGGTTCTTAGGATGTTAAAGGTTCTAGGTAGAACCCTCCGGCTTGTCTTCCAGAAAGGGTTCTTAGGATGTTAAAGGTTCTAGGTAGAACCCTTCGGCTTGTCTTCCAGAAAGGGTTCTTAGGATGTTAAAGGTTCTAGGTAGAACCCTGCGGCTTGTCTTCCAGAAAGGGTTCTTAGGATGTTAAAGGTTCTAGGTAGAACCCTTCAGCTTGTCTTCCAGAAAGGGTTCTTAGGATGTTGAAGGTTCTAGGTAGAACCCTTCGGCTTGTCTTCCAGAAAGGGTTCTTAGTATGTTAAAGGTTCTAGGTAGAACCCTTCGGCTTGTCTTCCAGAAAGGGTTCTTAGGATGTTAAAGGTTCTAGGTAGAACCCTTCGGCTTGTCTTCCAGAAAGGGTTCTTAGGATGTTGAAGGTTCTAGGTAGAACCCTGCGGCTTGTCTTCCAGAAAGGGTTCTTAGGATGTTAAAGGTTCTAGGTAGAACCCTTCGGCCTGTCTTCCAGAAAGGGTTCTTAGGATGTTGAAGGTTCTAGGTAGAACCCTTCGGCTTGTCTTCCAGAAAGGGTTCTTAGGATGTTAAAGGTTCTAGGTAGAACCCTTCGGCCTGTCTTCCAGAAAGGGTTCTTCTGATCAGAACAGGTCTTGGTAGAACTCTATCCCTCCTCAAAGAACCCTTTTGGATTTATTGTTTCTAAGATTGTACAGTGGTTACTGTAATGTCAGCTTCTGATCTGAGGGAAACACTGTACTTTGTGTGTGTGTGTGTGTGTGTGTGTGTGTGTGTGTGTGTGTGTGTGTGTGTGTGTGTGTGTGTGTGTGTGTGTGTGTGTGTGTGTGTGTGTGTGTGTGTGTGTGTGTGTGTGTGTCAGCATGTAAGGAATGTAGACCTTTTTAACTAAACACAATAAGTACGGACCCATTTAAACCCCAAGGGGATACGTCCCAAAGGCACCATACTCCCTTTATAGTGTACTACATTTGACCATGGTCCACGGGGCTCTGGGCCAAAGTAGTGCACTATAGGTTATAGGGTCCATTGGGGATACAGCCTGTCTGGCGCTGTGTACAGTCCAATCAGATCTGATTAATGACTGGATAGATGGATTGATTGACAGATTGATTGACAAGTAGGGTGTATCAGCATCTTCCTCCAATCATCCCAAGGTCACATCTCCCCTCCTGCCCCCTGTCCTCTCCTCCTGCCCCCCGTCCTCTCCTCCTGCCCCCTGTCCTCTCCTGCCCCCTCCCCTCCTGCCCCCGTCCTCTCCTCCTGCCCCCTGTCCTCTCCTCCTGCCCCCTGTCCTCTCCTCCTGCCCCCCGTCCTCTCCTCCTGCCCCCCGTCCTCTCCTCCTGCCCCCTGTCCTCTCCTCCTGCCCCCTGTCTTCTCCTCCTGCCCCCTGTCTTCTCCTCCTGCCCCCTGTCCTCTCCTCCTGCCCCCTGTCCTCTCCTCCTGCCCCGTCCTCTCCTCCTGCCCCGTCCTCTCCTCCTGTCCTCCCCTCCTGCCCCCTGTCCTCTCCTCCTGCCCTCTGTCTTCTCCTCCTGCCCCCTGTCCTCTCCTCCTGCCCCCTGTCTTCTCCTCCTGCACCCTGTCCTCTCCTCCTGCCCCCTGTCCTCTCCTCCTGCCCCCTGTCCTCTCCTCCTGCCCCCGTCCTCTCCTCCTGCCCCCTGTCCTCTCCTCCTGCCCCCTGTCCTCTCCTCCTGCCCCCTGTCCTCTCCTCCTGCCCCCTGTCCTCTCCTCCTGCCGCCTGTCCTCTCCTCCTGCCCCCTGTCCTCTCCTCCTGCCCCGTCCTCTCCTCCTGCCCCCTGTCCTCTCCTCCTGTCCCCTGTCCTCTCCTCCTGCCCCCTGTCCTCTCCTCCTGCCCCCGTCCTCTCATCCTGCCCCCTGTCTTCTCCTCCTGCCCTCTCCTCCTCTCCTCCTGCACCCTGTCCTCTCCTCCTGCCCCCTGTCCTCTCCTCCTGCCCCCGTCCTCTCATCCTGCCCCCTGTCCTCTCCTCCTGCCCTCTCCTCCTCTCCTCCTGCGCCCTGTCCTCTCCTCCTCTCCTCCCTGTCTCTCCCATGAGGAAAACTGGACATACAGGAGGAGTCACTGTCTCTTTAAAATAAGGTATATGGACAAGATTTGACTTTTACAGTATGAGTCTGCAGGGATGTAAATTAAGCTAGCTCACTAGCTCGAAGCTAGGAGTGTTCAGACAGAGGGTGGAGGAGAGGACAGGGGCAGGAGAGACAGGAGGAGAGACAGGGGACAGGAGGAGAGGATGAGAGACGGGGCAGGATGAGGGTGTGACTTACCTACCTTTGGTAGCCTATCCAGAGAGTTGAAAGCGAGACACCTCTCATAGAGCCACTCCCTCATTAAGCAGACCAGAGTGGCCCCGCCCCCCCATTGGACCCGAAATGAGGGAGTGGCGTCTTCTTTCTCTAATATCTCTGGCTTATCTTCCAGGGGCGCGTTCAGTAGGACACAGCGGGTTGAAACACTCAGAAATATTTCCATGTAGAAACAAACATGCATTTATGACATATAGGATAAGGGTTGCATCACAGCCTGGTACGACAACTGCTCGACCTCCGACCGCAAGGCACTTCCGAGGGCAGTGCGTTCGGCCCAGTACATCACTGGGGGCCAAGCTAACCTGCCATCCAGGACCTCTATACCAGGCGGTGTCAGAGGAAGGCCCTGAAAATTGTCAAAGACCCCAGGCACCCCAGTCATAGACTTTTCTCTCTACTACCGCATGGCAAGCGGTACCGGAGTGCCAAGTCTAGGACAAAAAGGCTTCTCAACAGTTTTTACCCCCAAGCCATAAGACTCCTGAACAGGTAACCAATGGTTACCCAAACTATTTCCATTGTGTGCCCCCCCCAACCCCTCTTTTACGCTGCTGCTACTCTCTGTTTATCATATATGCATAGTCACTTTAACTATACATTAATGTACATACTACCTCAATTGGCCCGACCAACCAGTGCTCCCGCACATTGGCTAACCGGGCTATCTGCATTGTGTCCCGCCACCCCCTCTTTTACACTACTGCTACTCTCTGTTCATCATATATGCATAGTCACTTTAATCTACGTGTACATACTACCTTAATAAGCCTGACTAACCGGTGTCTGTATGTAGCCTCGCTACTTTTATAGCCTCGCTACTGTATATAGCCTGTCTTTTTACTGTTGTTTTATTTATTTACTTACCTATTGTTCACCTAACACCTTTTTTGCACTATTGGTTAGAGCCTGTAAGTAAGTATTTCACCTGTTGTATTTGGCGCACGTGACTAACAAACGTTGATTTGATAAGGGGCGCCATATTGAAGCCTCCATCTTGATAAGGGGCACCGTATTGAAGCCTCCATCTTGATAAGGGGCACCGTATTGAAGCCACCATCTTGGTAAGGGGCACCGTATTGAAGCCTCCATCTTGATAAGGGGCACCGTATTGAAGCCACCATCTTGGTAAGGGGCACCATATTGAAGCCACCATCTTGATAAGGGGCACCGTATTGAAGCCACCATCTTGGTAAGGGGCACCGTATTGAAGCCTCCATCTTGGTAAGGGGCACTGTATTGAAGCCTCCATCTTGGTAAGGGGCACCGTATTGAAGCCACCATCTTGGTAAGGGGCACCATATTGAAGCCACCATCTTGATAAGGGGCACCGTATTGAAGCCACCATCTTGATAAGGGGCGCCGTATTGAAGCCACCATCTTGGTAAGGGGCACCGTATTGAAGCCTCCATCTTGGTATGGGGCACCATATTGAAGCCACCATCTTGATAAGGGGCACCGTATTGAAGCCACCATCTTGATAAGGGGCACCGTATTGAAGCCACCATCTTGATAAGGGGCACCGTATTGAAGCCTCCATCTTGGTAAGGGGCACCGTATTGAAGCCTCCATCTTGATAAAGGGCACGGTATTGAAGCCTCCATCTTGGTAAGGGGCACCGTATTGAAGCCTCCATCTTGGTAAGGGGCACCGTATTGAAGCCTCCATCTTGATAAGGTGCACCGTATTGAAGCCTCCATCTTGATAAGGGGCACCGTATTGAAGCCTCCATCTTGGTAAGGGGCACCATATTGAAGCCACCCGTCACCATTGTAAAACACATTCTGGAAGCTATGGAACTGCATTTATGTTTACAGTACATTAATATTTTGCCATGTTTATTCTATTACTCAAATCTTAAATGCATATTTCTAAATTATATTACATGATCTAAAAAAAATATACTATTTTTTCCTTTAAGTATAATTTTTGTTTGATTACTAATGCTACTACAACAACAAAAATACATGTAATTTTGTCCTTGAAACATTTAATTGAAATACTTTTGAATTTCATTCATTCCTATGGAGGACTGCCCCTACAGGGGAGTGCCAATATGGCCGACCAGTGGCTTCAAAGCCTCTCAATGGCCAATATATAACATCAGCCTTCTAGGGGTTTTATACAGCACTTGGTGGGTGTTACATCCTAAACCAATAGTGACCCCTGGTGGCCACTAAAGGTATGACACTCAGGTTTTGCTTTTCTAGAAACCAATGACAGCAAATAATACAATCCAGCCACTTCACTGTTTAGTTGTCAGAAAACTCAGAAAACTCAGAAAACTTAGAAAACTCAGAAAACTCAGGAAAAAAGATGAGTTTCATAGATTCCGTCACACATTTTATACCAATTTATTTTTTGTATATTTTTTTACAATTACACAAACATTTGTGGCAGTCGTAAATTATTGTAAAAATAACAGCACACATCAAATGGTTCAAAATATAACTTTTTAAAAACATTTTTCCCTAAAAGGAGTATTTTCCAATACTGTCCTTCACATCCATTTGACTATGCTGGTTTTTAAATGATCAGTTCTGAGTTATTGATCGTTGTGGTTAATCAATCATTAAGTGGAGGTAACCTACTATAACAGTGTAGTTGATGTATCAACCAACATAAAGATTTTATCCTGATCCTAGATCTGTTTGTAGATCTGTTTGTGACATCATGACAATGACGGCAAGAGCCCAAACTGGTCTAGGGCCAGCCCAGAGAGCACCACTGGTCCAGGGCCAGCCCAGAGAGCACCACTGGTCCAGGGCCAGCCCAGAGAGCACCACTGGTCCAGGGCCAGCCCAGAGAGCACCACTGGTATAGGACCAGCCCAGAGAGCACCACTGGTCTAGGGCCAGCCCAGAGAGCACCACTGGTCCAGGGCCAGCCCAGAGAGCACCACTGGTCTAGGGCCAGCCCAGAGAGCACCACTGGTCCAGGGCCAGCCCAGAGAGCACCACTGGTCTAGGACCAGCCCAGAGAGCACCACCGGTCTAGGACCAGCCCAGAGAGCACCACCGGTCCAGGGCCAGCCCAGAGAGCACCACTGGTCCAGGGCCAGCCCAGAGAGCACCACTGGTCTAGGGCCAGCCCAGAGAGCACCACTGGGTAGGACCAGCCCAGAGAGCCCTACTGGTCCAGGGCCAGCCCAGAGAGCACCACTGGTATAGGACCAGCCCAGAGAGCACCACTGGTCCAGGGCCAGCCCAGAGAGCACCACTGGTCCAGGACCAGCCCAGAGAGCACCACTGGTCTAGAGCCAGCCCAGAGAGCACCACTGGTCCAGGGCCAGCCCAGAGAGCACCACTGGTCCAGGGCCAGCCCAGAGAGCAACACTGATCTAGGACCAGCCCAGAGAGCACCACTGGTCTAGAGCCAGCCCAGAGAGCACCACTGGTCCAGGGCCAGCCCAGAGAGCACCACTGGTCTAGAGCCAGCCCAGAGAGCACCACCGGTCCAGGGCCAGCCCAGAGAGCACCACTGGTCCAGGGCCAGCCCAGAGAGCACCACTGGTCCAGGGCCAGCCCAGAGAGCACCACTGGTCTAGGGCCAGCCCAGAGAGCACCACTGGGTAGGACCAGCCCAGAGAGCACCACTGGTCTAGGGCGAGCCCAGAGAGCACCACTGGTCTAGAGCCAGCCCAGAGAGCACCACTGGTCTAGAGCCAGCCCAGAGAGCAGCACTGGTCTAGGGCGAGCCCAGAGAGCACTACTGGTCTAGAGCCAGCCCAGAGAGCACCACTGGTCTAGGGCCAGCCCAGAGAGCACTACTGGTCTAGAGCCAGCCCAGAGAGCACCACTGGTCTAGGGCCAGCCCAGAGAGCAGCACTGGGTAGGACCAGCCCAGAGAGCACCACTGGTCCAGGGCCAGCCCAGAGAGCACCACTGGTCTAGGGCCAGCCCAGAGAGCACCACTGGTCCAGGGCCAGCCCAGAGAGCACCACTGATCCAGGGCCAGCCCAGAGAGCACCACTGGTCCAGGGCCAGCCCAGAGAGCACCACTGGTCTAGGGCCAGCCCAGAGAGCACTACTGGTCTAGAGCCAGCCCAGAGAATAACACTGGTCCAGGGCCAGCCCAGAGAGCACCACCGGTCCAGGGCCAGCCCAGAGAGCACCACTGGGTAGGACCAGCCCAGAGAGCACCACTGGTCCAGGGCCAGCCCAGAGAGCACCACTGGTCCAGGGCCAGCCCAGAGAGCACCACTGGTCCAGGGCCAGCCCAGAGAGCACCACTGGTCCAGGGCCAGCCCAGAGAGCACCACTGGTCCAGGGCCAGCCCAGAGAGCACCACTGGTCCAGGGCCAGTCCAGAGAGCACCACTGGTCCAGGGCCAGCCCAGAGAGCACCACTGGTCCAGGGCCAGCCCAGAGAGCACCACTGGTCTAGGACCAGCCCAGAGAGCACCACTGGTTGAAAAAAATATATGTAATTCCAACCAGTTGCCATTGAAATGACATCTTTTCAACCAGTTTTGATCACTGGGAAAACGAACAAGTCGTGACATAGTTCAGACAGAATTCGTGACATAGTTCAGACAGAATTCGTGACATTGTTCAGACAGAATTCGTGACATAGTTCAGACAGAATTCGTGACATAGTTCAGACAGAAAGTGCATTTCCTTGAGCGTCTACACAAGTCTATCATGTTTGTGTAAGGCATCATTGAGAAAGTGCGAAATGATTTGCAGAAGTAGCCTGGGCAGTTTGAGCCATCACTCCTTGTCATGTAACGACAACACAAACAGATGTGAGAGCAATAATAAAACAGCTAAGTAGAACATGATATACAGTCAGTACCCATCTGTGATGAGGTAGATTACCGCTGTCTGCTATTACGTTCACTCTGTTTGATATCTAGCCAATATTCATTTCACTTCAGAGACTTCTAGTCATTAGCTACTTATTAAAACATTTTGGAAAATCAATTAGCTTATTTCCCCTTATTTTTTTGCAACAACGTGAATAATTGAATCATGTACAACGTCATAACATCGACTAATTATTCCACCGTGAGTGATCAGAAGAATTGGGCTGTGTGTTTAAAACGCGGGCCTTACTTTACAGAGAAATTGACGCTGAAAAAAGAGGCTACGGGAAATCAGACCAAAAGCAACACCTGTGATTCCAACACACCTGTGATTCCAACACACCTGTGATTCCAACACACCTGTGATTCCAACACACCTGTGATTCCAACACACCTGTAATTCCAACACACCTGTGATTCCAACACACCTGTGATTCCAACACACCTGTGATTCCAACACACCTGTGATTCCAACACCCACCAAAACACAGTTAATTTATCAGACTCTCTAATTCAGAGCAACTCAAGGGCACATTGGACAGATTTTTCCACCTTGTCGGCTCGATGATTTGAACCTGGACCTTTAGGTTACTGGCCCAACCGCTACCTGCGCTCTGTATATAAAAAGATGCATTGGAATGACTGCATTAAATCATAGTACATACTCAGACATACGTTATTATTAAGGATGGCAGAAATATAACGTGTGTATGAATAAAATGTGACCAGTTTGAAGGAAACAGTTCTGAGCTTTGACAAAACCCTCTTTATATTATGTTACTGAAGACCTCTAGAAACACCCGTTTACTATTTACCCTGAAATTAAAATCTGATTTTATATCAGAACTATTCAAACTGACGTAATCGATCTCTCAGAGTCCGAGATTGCTGATTGGTTTAAGAGTCCAGCTCTGTTCGTCCAACCATATGCCACCATGGGCCAATTTCCCAAAACACAGATTTTATTTATTTTACTAGGCAAGTCAGTTAAGAACACATTTTTATTTTCAATGACGGTCTAGGAACAGTGCGCCTTGTTCAGGGGTAGAACGACAGATTTGTACCTTGTCAGCTCGGGGATTTGAACTTGTCCAACGCTCTAACCACTAGGCTACGCTGCCGCCCCATATTAAGTATAGATCTACAGTGGGCACCAGAAGAGACCCACAGAGGAAGAGTGAGATAGAAAGAACAAATCAAAGAGCTCCAGGACAAAGTTTCTAGTCTTGCCTCACCAGCCTCAGGTGAGGAGAGGGTCATCGTCTCCGGCCAGACCTTCCTCTTCTGGGATGAGGACCTCTGCCTCTTTACTTTCATCCACCCCCAGCAGCCCCACACTCCTGTAGGTCACAGCAAGAGAAGGAGCCAGAGAGAGGGAGAGAGACGGGGAGAGAGAGACAGAGAGAGAGAGAGAGAGAGAGAGAGAGAGAGAGAGAGAGAGAGAGAGAGAGAGAGAGAGAGAGAGAGAAAGAGATACAGAGAGAGAGACAGAGAGAGAGAGACAGAGACAGAGAGAGAGAGAGAGAGAGACAGAGAGAGAGAGAGAGAGAGAGAGAGAGAGAGAGAGAGAGACAGAGACAGACAGAGAGAGAGAAAGAGAGAGACAGAGACAGAGAGAGACAGAGAGAGAGAAAGAGAGAGAGAGAGAGGACAGAGAGAGAGAGAGACAGAGAGAGAGAGAGGACAGAGAGAGAGAGAGAGAGAGAGAGAGAGAGAGACAGAGAGAGAGACAGAGAGAGAGACAGAGTAGTATTAGTC